>NC_033632.1:1385434-1512934 GCF_001540865.1 Ananas comosus | reverse complement strand
TCAAAAGCAACGGCTAAAAATAAAAATCTTACAAAATATGATGATATGACACTAAAATTTTAGATAAAAATATTGATCTTATTTTATATAATATAAAAATTTTCTATCAAAATTTCAGTAATTTGGATATTTCTATACTGTCAAGCTTGCAAACGGCTCACCACGGCCATTAAAATTATTGATTTTGAGCTCCTTCGATCACTAGGCAAATGATATGAAAAACACAAAATTTATTTTCTAGATACTTCAAATACTCTAGATCAAGTTTAATGGAGCCGATCGTCGATTCGAAGTCCAACATCGAAAACGATTTGGAAGCATGGAAGGCTCCGTATTTCTAGAAGCATACCACTCACTCTCTCTTTCTCTCTCTCTCTCTCTCTCTCTCTCTCTCTCTCTCTCTCTCTATATATATATATATATATATATAGAATTATGCTAGAATACTATTAATAGTAAAACGCTCTTTTTGCTATTAAGTTTTTAATCCTTGGATGAAAAATTGTAGGGTTAGGATGATATTTGTCAGTTAAAATTGAGTGGTCCCCCTAGGGTTGACTGATTCCCACTGGGTTATAGTATTTAATCCAATGGTTAGAATGATGAAAAGAGTTGATCCAAAGGCTAAAAAACTAGTAGCAACAATGGAATTTTGCTACTAATAGTAGCCCGGTCCAACTCTATATATATATGTATATATAATTGAGCTAGAATATTTTTAGAAACACCAACTCCTTGATGCTTCTAGGTTTCTAACCCTTGGATCTACTCCTTGATTACTAATACCTTTTAGATCAAACACTATTCCACCTACCACCACCTACTACCACCACCTATCACCATCATCCCAACCCTGCGTCTCTCCGTCCAAGGGCTAAAAACTCAAAAACACCACCATCTTGGTACTTTTGAAAGTATTCTAGCTCAACTATATATACATATATATAGAATTGAGCTCCTATACTTTTAAAAGTACCAAGTTATTGGTATTTGTAGATTTTTCACCATTGGATTAAGAGATGTGTGGTTAGGATGATGTGGGCCCCCTAGAGTTGAGTGAGTAGTTGGTTGAATAGTATAATCTAACGGGTGAAAATGATCAAAGACGTAGATCTAACGGTAAAAAATTTACAAGCACCAAATACTTGGTGCTTTTACAAGCACCATAACCGGACTCCATATATATATATATATATNGCTCCGTGCTTCCGATAGCATAGTAGCCTCTCTATATATATATATATATATGGTTGTAAATAGCTTGATCTTTCTATTTATCTCTCACTCTCTCTTTCTCCTGAATTTTTGTTTTTGGTAATCGGCAAAAATAGAAATAGTAAGAATCTTACGTTTGATTTCAGCTGTAAAATTAGATTTTTACTGCAGAATTTTAATGCTTGAAAAGAAAAAAAAGCAATCCAGTATATGTCCAAGTAATGATTTTGGTACGCAAGTTGAACCACAAGATCAACAAGTTAGAAATGTGAGATATATAAATATAGGTCGTGCATTTCATTCGTATCACTTATAAATATCCACAAACTTTTGTGTTATTAGGCAAAGTTGTGACATTTTTTAATACAAAACATTTATTTATTTTTTTATGATTGTTATTCGCTAGTTTATTATGCATACCGATCAAATAATAAAATAATTTATTAAAAAAATTTATACATTTAAAAATATTTTCAATTTTTAATTTTTTATTATTAAATAAATATTTTGAATATAAAAAATTACAAATAATCTTCTCTTATATAATTTTGTATAAAAATTCTATTAAGAAAAAGAAAAAGAGAAACAACCATACGCAGGGCCTTAAGTTATTTTTTATCTAATATTTTAATTATTTTTTTAGAAAAAGAAATGTTTCAATTCCGGACAAAAATCTCCTAGCATCTTAAAAAAGTGTGAAAATATAAAAAGATAGGGCCAAAATTGCACAGTCATACCGACCGTCCCTAAAGCAAGTGGTAAAGGGTTTGGCGGTTGGTACCCGAGACCAAAGTTCGATTTCTAGTTGATTCATATTTTCAGCTAAGTTTATTTTTAAATGAAATAAACGAAACGGATAGTGTGCTATCTATCTCTCAAAAAAAAAAAAAAATTGCACAGTCACAGATCGCAAACCTTTTTTTTTCTTTTTTATTTTGTTGATCCCAAATTAAGGGCGTGAAGTTCAAATTTGAACTCCCAAACAGGACTCTATAAAAAAAAACTATATATATAGTATATACATTCTTTATAAAAGTATTTTTAGTAAAAAATAATAAAATAAATAAATTAATATGAGCCAAAAAAATTTAATAAATATTAATTTTACATCTAGTAATAAAATGTACGAGAGCCTAATTAATCTTTTTAATAAATAAAACAGTAAGCACGCTATTTTTTTCTTAAAAAAAGAAAAGAAAAAGAAAAAAGTATGAGTAGCTTTGTGTAGACTATGTATGCGGTACGCCGCTTCATTGTCAGCATGGGGACCACTCCATATATGCTCGGGACAATTTCTGATATAGTTTTCTAAAATTTAAAAATATTATAGATGCATTCCTTCAAGAGTCAATTACATACAGGTTCCCGCGTAAATTATAGATATATTTTTGTAAAATTTAATTTTAATAAATTATTCCGGCAAAAATCTAATATTTTCATATATGTCTTTTTGATTTATTATCGTTAAAGAATTATTAGAAAACTTTATATTTTTAATTTTACAATCACAAATATGTCCCTCTAAAAATTATAATAATATTAATATTCTTAAAATGTCAAAAATTAATTCGGATAAAGTATTCTCTAACGGTAACAAAGCAAAGGGATCTATCTTAAAATATTAGAACTTTTACAGGAATAATTTATAAAAATTGAACTTTACAGAAATACATCTGCAATTCACTATATTTAGTGAGACCTGTTTGCAATTAACCCTTCCTTCAAACTCTAAGCCTTTGTTTGGTTGGGGGTTAAGGGGTGGAATAACCCCTTAACCCCCATTTTATCCCCAAACATCCCAAAAAATGGATGGGGTTAGCTAACCCCACCTCAAATAAATTATCCCGGGTTAGCTAACCTTACCTAACCCGACCAAACTCCAACCAACACTATTTTCTATTCATAATAACTCACTATCTTTCTTATCACACATACTCCAACCAATCATTATCCTTCTTTATCAATCATTATCTTTTTATCCCACCTTCTCCAACCAAACACTATTTTTTATTATTCTAGACTAACTCCAACCTCCAACCAAACACAAAAAAACTTTAACCCCACTTTAACCCTGAACTTAACTCTATCCCTGGAATAGCTACTTTTTCCTTAACCCCGAACCAAACGGAGGCTAAAATATCATTCAGGGTTAGGGGGTGGAATAACCCTTTAACCCCTATTTTATTTCTAAACACTTCTAAAAATGGATTGGGTTAGTTAATCCTACCTCAAATGAATTATTCCGGATTAGCTAATCCCACCTAACCCCACCAAACCCCAAACAAACACTATTTTCTATTCATAATAACCTACTATTCTTTTTATCCCATCTACTCCAACCAAACATTATTTTTCACTATCCTGAACTAACTCAAACCCCCAACCAAACACAAAAATACTCTAACCTCATCTTAACCCTATCCCTGAAATAACTCGTTTTTTCTTAACCCCGAACCAAACGGTAGTTTAATATTTGTAAGAACACTAATAATATTTTATAATCTGAAATGGTTACAACTAATGGGAAGATTAATTATTGAGGAAATTAATTTAAAACTAAATATTTGCTCTCCAATAGTTTCGGTACAAGAATCTCAATTAAACGAGGCAGTGGAGGAGCTACCCCCGCTGCGTGTCCGAGACCTGTTCCGCATGGACGAGGGCGACCCGGGCTTGTTCGCGGAGCTGCTAGCGAAAGTCGTCGCCGGAGTCCGAAACTCCTCGGGCCTCATCCTCAACGCCGCCGACTCCATGGAATCCGCCGAGGTCGACAAAATTCGGCGCGAACTTGCCCATATTCACGTCTTTGCCATCGGGCCCCTCCACAAGTTCACACCCCACGCCGCGCAGCCCGGACAGCTTCCCCCCGACCGCACCTGCCTCGCTTGGCTCGACGCGCAGCCCGCGGCCTCGGTCGTGTACGTCAGCTTCGGGAGCTTGGCCTCGCTTCCTGGAAAGCACTTCGTCGAAATGGCGTTCGGGCTCGCGCTCAGCGGCCGCGCTTTCCTGTGGGTGGTTCGCCCCGGCTCGGTCCGTGGGCCCCGCGGGGGGGCGGTCGAAACTAAGTTGCTGGAAGGATTGGAGGAGATGACGCGTGGCAGGGGAAGGGTGGTGGAGTGGGCCCCGCAGCAGGAGGTGCTGCGGCACCGCGCGGTGGGCGCGTTCTGGACGCACTGCGGCTGGAACTCGACATTCGAAGCGATCTCCGAGGGGGTGCCGCTGATCTGCGCGCCGCGGTTCGGGGACCAGATGGGGAACGCGCGGTACGCGACGCGCGTCTGGGGGATCGCGGCGGAGGTGGAGGGGGGGCGCTGGGAGCGGGGGAGAATCGCGGCGGTGATCAAGGCGGTGATGGAGGGGAGAGAGGGGAGGGAGATTCGCGAGAGGGCGAGGGAGTTGAAGCAGAAGTTGGCGGTCAGCGTAAGCCGAGAGGGGTCTTCTCATGCGGGCGCAGAGAGGTTGGTGGATTATTTGAAATCTTTGTGAACTTCGTGCGCTTTGGTTGCAGGCTTGCAGCAGCCAATTTTCAAAATTATAAAATTTTCATTTTTCTTTTTCCACCTTGTGATTCAAAAAAGTACTTAACTAAATTATAATTTTATTTTAATTTTAATATATAATTCTATCATTAAGTAGAATAACAAAATAATATCTCAAGTAATGAAATTATAATATATAAAATAAATTGTTAATAAATTATGGAATGTTAAATTGTCGTGGGACAAAATGTTTTCTACGGTAGCGTTTGTATTGGGAATAAGGGTCCCTCCTTTATACCCAAACACTAATTTATAGTAGTTCTCAGTTATCTATAATAATCAGATAAAATTATTCCTACCAACACCTTTTCTAATATTATTATTTACGTAATTTTTTTTAGAGAGATAGATAGCACGCTACCTGCTTCGTTTATTTCATTAAGAAATAAACTTAGCTGAAAATGTGAATCGACTAGGATTAGAACTTGGAACCTCGGGTATCAACCACCAAGTCTTTTGCCACTTGCTTTAGGGACGATCGGTTACGTAATAGTTTATTAAAAACACTCAATTTTATAGCAGCGTTAAACAAACCCGTACTAAGCAAGCGCTTTCACTGGCAATAAATTGAGGCTTGACACGACTAAACCATTGTAACTTCAATTACCCAATGCATCAGTAGCTATAATTAATTAAGACATGAAAATTACGCAAAACCTGAATAACATGTAGGTTGAACCCGACCCACGAGCTGAATTTAGGCTCGATCTAATTAATCAGTAGGACTTGATGCGTGCTCCGTCAATTCGACTACAACAAGGCAAAACCCAATTCCTATCGAATCTGACTTGATTGTTCCAAACTGATTAACCATATCCAGGTCTAATTGACTGAACCAAACTCGATTAGACGCCAATTTTTTTGAAACATTAGGTGCGGCGACCAACGCGCTTGATGTTTTACAAACTTTTCAAATATTCCACCAATCTTTCTGCGCCCGCATGAGAAGACCCCCCTCTACTCACGCTCGCCGATAATTTCTGCTTCAACTCCCTCGCCCTCTCTCGCATCTCCTCCCCCTCTCTCCCCTCCATCACAGCCTTAATCACCGCAGCGATTCTCCCCCGCTCCCAGAGCTCCCCCTCCACCTCCGCCGCGATTCCCCAGACGCGCGTCGCGTACCGCGCGTTCCCCATCTGGTCCCCGAACTGCGGCGCGCAGATCAGCGGCACCCCCTCGGAGATCGCTTCCAGAGTCGAGTTCCAGCCGCAGTGCGTCCAGAACGCGCCCACCGCGCGGTGCCGCAGCACCTCCTGCTGCGGGGCCCACTCCACCACCCTTCCCCTGCCACGCGTTGTCTCCTCGAACCCTTCCGGCAACTTAGTTTCGACCGCCGCCCCGCGGGGCCCACGGACCGAGCCGGGGCGAACCACCCACAGGAAAGCGCGGCCGCTGAGCGCGAGCCCGAACGCCGTTTCGACGAAGTGCTTCTCGGGAAGCGAGGCCACGCTCCCGAAGCTGACGTACAGGACAGAGGCCGCGGGCTGCGCGTCGAGCCAAGCGAGGCAGGTGCGGTCGGGGGGAAGCTGGTTGGGCTGCGCGGCGAGGGGTGTGAACTTGTGGAGGGGGCCGATGGCAAAGACCTGAATATGGGCAAGTTCGCGCCGGATTTTGTCGACCTCAGCGGATTCCATTAATTCGGCGGCGTTGAGGATGAGGCCCGAGGAGTTTCGGACTCCGGCGACGACTTTGGCTAGCAGCTCCGCGACCGCGACCGGGTCGCTCTGGTCCACGCGGGGCAGGTCTCGGACCCGCATGGGGGGCACCTCCTCCACTGCCTCGTTTAATTCAGATTCTGGCGCAAAATAATTAATTGAAGCGTAGATATTTTTTTACAAAAAGGGAAAAAAAACGAGGGAGAAAGAGAGAGAGAGAGAGAGATTAACTGGTCACAACCTATATACACACACATTTACCTTTGACCGGAATATACCCCTTCTGCATGAGAAGCGGGTACGCCATGAAGCTACAGAAGCTCGCGGCGCTTCCGGTCCGCAGCGCCACGCTGGGGACGCCGAGCCGCCTCGCCGCCGCGTGCACCGCGAACCAGTGCGCATCGGCGATCACGCACGCAACCGGCTCCTCTTCGGCGTCCTCCAGCATCGCCGCCACCCGGTCCCGGAACGATGCTTCGAATCGCGCATTGAGGTGGAAGATGTGCAGCACGACGTCTTCGACGATCGGGGGGAGCTCGCGGTCGCAGTTGCTATTCGAAAGTTCGTCGTCGACGGGCGCCAAGGACACGTAGCGGTAGGATGGATGCATGGGGGAAGTTATGGGGTGTGTTGTTGTGTGGAGTATGGTGATAGAGAAGTCGACCCCATCGCCTCCGCCTCCTCCGCCGCCGCTGCAGCCACTGCGGGAGTGGAGGAGCGCAGCGAGCTCGAACATGGGGTTGATGTGGCCCTGGAAGGGGAGGGGGAAAAGGAGCAATTGCCGACGGGGCATTTTGGTAATTTTATGACCGACTAGCTTGTAGGCGGCGGAGAAGGAGGAGAAGAACAAAGGGGACGGCTGCGGCGGCGATGGATAGAGAGGATAAGGCGCATCTGAAGGGGTTGAGATGTGCAGTGAACGCTATTTGCAAAGTGATAGGTCCGAAAAATTATATATTTATTAAATTTTTTTTTACAAATATTTTAGTGATTAGGTATACTGAAGTCTGAAGATGAGCAAAAAGTTGAAAATTCCAGCTTTGTCTCGTTGTCGTCGGCTTAATAAAATTTTAAAATAAATAAATAAATAATACGAGACTGCATTATCCCATGTGCCCAAAATAAGAAGCACTTGAGTTGAGTTTTTTTTTTAAAAAAAAAAAAAAAATTCCAGCCAATGTCCCGTGCAGATAAAAAATAACATGGATGTGTGATTTAGGATCAGCCTGGATCAGTTTGCACCAAAATATTACAACATCAACCGAGGTAGGTCTCCACTGTTATATTTCTAGTAAATAAATTGCAAATATTAATTAAATCAAGTTATAATTTTAAAATGATATAAGCAATAATATATAATTTATTAATAAATTAAAAATACTGGCTAATTAATAAAATTTAAAAAAGCTTACCCTTTAAGGGGCCGTTTGGTTGGATGTAATTGCAAAAATAATATAGTTTGAAGTACATACAGTTGTAAATGCTGCAGTCATAATTATATCTAGTCTATTTGGTTTTATACAGTTACAATTGCTGCACTTATATTTCTTCTGTTTGGTAGTCTGCAATTTAGATTTATATTTATAAATTTTATTAATTTTTAGATAGAAATATGATATTACCTCTTCTGAGTATAACGTAATTATGTTTTAATTATTAATTAAGACTTTTATATCTATGTATAATTTATGTATTATAAATTATATATGAATTTAATAAATTTTAAATATAAATATATTATAAATTTGGTCAAAAAAAAAATTAAGATATTATTAAATTAGCAAACTGGAAAATAAGAAGCGTATGAAAAAAATTTATTGATCCTAATAGATATTACTAAATTCTATTAGATTTCATAAATATATATTTTTGGAAAAAAAAGCTAAAAAAGAATTGTATGAAAAAAAAATTCACACTTTGTTTATTTTTTTAATCGGTGAGCGGACTCCGGCTCAACTACTGCAGTTGGTACTGCGGCCAATTTTGCTGCAGTACCAATTGCTGTAGTTGGGTCTTCTCATACAAATGCAACTGCAGCAGTTGGGTCTAACTGCACCAAATCAAATAAAAAATTAATAGATGTATGTATTTTTAACTGTAATACAGTTGAAAATAAATGCAACCAAATAGCCTCTAAGATGCACTCAACTTTTTATTAATTTTTTTTTTTATTTAAGTGCAGTTAAAATTGTTTTGCCCTGTATTTGAATAAGTAGAAAAACTAACTTGTCATATTTTAAAATATTATATTTTTTGATATTCAAATAGAAGGCTCGGGATACAAGATCACTGCATGTGATTCCATCCTTTTCTCGTACATGGATGTCTAAACTATACTATCGCACATGGATGTCTAAACTAGGGGTGGATGTCCAAACTAGGGACGGCAATCTAACCGACTGTTTGTGAGCCAGCTTGTGTTCGATTTAAAATGAGCTCGAGATCGAATTGTTCGTTTAGTAAATGAGCCGAATATGAGCAGAATTTTTCAGCTCGTTTAATAAAGAAGAACCAACTAGGCTAGGGGTGTTAACGCGCCGAACACGAGTGAGATGGAGCTGGCTATTTTTCAGCTCGTTTAATAAACGAGTCGAACACGAGTCAGGGTCAGCTCGCTCGTGTTCGGCTCGATAACAGCTCGAATACATATATTTTATATTTATATAATTTATTTAATTTATATTTATATATATATTTATATATATATAAATATATAATTATATAAATAATATATATTTTTTATTATTTAATTTTTAGAAAAAAAAAATATAAAGTCAAGCTCAATTATAAAAAGACTTATTTATACATAAAGTTTCAAAAATTAGATCAAAATCAATTATAAAAAGACTAAATTGTGAAATTGATCATAACTAGTATAAAATCCGCGCTTCGCTGCGAATAAACAAAATTTTAATTAATTAATATATAATTATTAAAAATTAAAAATTAAAAATTTATTTAAAAAAATTAAAAATATAATATATCGAAAAAAATCGTTAACTTTCCAATATCAAAATATTTACCAACCAATATTAAGAGTTTATGTTTCAAATAAAATAATTTAAAAAAATTTTAAAAAAATTTAATTCATTGGAAAGCTAATTAGAGAGTAAAAAATAGTATATTTTTTTTTTAAAAAAAAAAAACTGCTTCGCACCTTTTTCCTTTTTTTTATTTGCTTTTAATAAGATTCTGCCTCGACGGCGTCAGCTGGGGGACGCGGCTGCGGCTGCGGCTGCAGCTGCGTCGGAGTCGGTGATGTTGGCATTAGCGTCGATGGTAGCAACTATGGCGGTGGATGCGGCAACGACAGACTCGGCGGCTTCGCAACAGCAGGGTAGCGGCAGTGGCGGGAGATAAGCGGCGGTGGCGGTGTCAACTTCTCCCTGCCAACTATATATAGGATGCTTATGGAAGCACGGAAGGCTCCGTGCTTTCATTTTATTTTCGATGTTTGAACTTTCGAATCGACAATCGGCTCCGTTAGACTTGATTTAGAGTATTTGAATTATTTAGAAAATAAATTTTATGATTTTTTGATATCATTTGCCTATTGATCGAAGTGGCTTAAAATCAACGGCTGAAAATAAAAATCTTATAAAATATGACGATATGACATTAAAATTTTAGATCAAAGTTATTGATCTTGTTTTATAAGGTATAAAGAATTTTCTATCAAAATTTTATATGATTTCGATATTTCTACACTGTTAAACTTGCAACCGGCTCACCACGGCCGTTAAAATTATTGATTTTGAGCTCCTTCGATCACTAGGCAAATGATATCGAAAAATCGTAAAATTTATTTTCTATGTACTTCAAATACTCTAGATCAACTCTAACGGAGCCGATCGTCGATTCGAAAATCCGAACATCAAAAACAACTTGAAAGCACGGAGACCTCCGTGCTTTCATAAACATACCAGCACAACTATATATATATATATATATATATATATATATATATATTCCTTCTCCTTCTTCTCCCTCTGCATTCTTTTTTTTCCTTTTGTTTTTTTAAGTTAATACATGGATGTGGGCTAGGTATGGACGCGTTTCTCCTCATGCGCCCTCGCGGATTCCCTATTGGCTGTCCGCTCCATCCCCTCTTGGCTTCTTTCTCATCATGAATTTATAGAGTTCCAAAACCCAAATTTAGATTTTTTTATTAGATTTCTTCAAATCTAGAGCGAATTTAGAAAATTTGTGAGAATGACGTGAGATTCGTGATCTCGAATTTTTCAGAATCTTATTGGTTAGGATGCATGTGTTATGTACCGGACCTGTTAGCAACCCTCGATGGAGATGGATGGCTAACCGGGATGATGGCGTGACCAACCTGATCCCAATCGCGATCCGATGAGACCTCGGATTGAGGAGCGTGAATTGGGAGATGATGGGAATGAGAGAGAGACAGAGAGAGATACAGAGAGATAAGGGTAGGGATTAGAAGTAGAGAAGAGAGAGGAGAATTAGGGAGCTTAGAAGCAAAGAAGGGTTTCGAGAAGGATTGGGGAAGAAGATAAGCAATATTTCATTTCATCGATAGATCCCTGTTTACATTACACTTGACATTTATACTACTTGGTGACTTGAACTGAAAGGAAAATTAACTACTATCTGAGGGCTAAACAGCAAAAGTGCTAATATGAGATATGGGCCTCATGGGCTGCTAATTCTGTGGTAATGGGGCCCCCGTTGGCTTGACAAGTCCATGAGCATCATGTAATCGGGTGATTGGATATCGGGCTCGACCTTATCCGCATCATCCGCTACCCGGCGGGCCTTGGGTTCGCTAATTGCACCCGATCCGAGGTTCGGCCCACCCGATCCGCCTATAAACGGGCAATCGGCGTCGGACTCCTTCTTCTCCGCATCATCCGCGACCCTGCGGGTACTGGGTTCGCGTTTTGCCTCCGCTCCGAGATCCTGAAGCTTCGATCCGCCAGTCCTCTTCTTCGCCCCAACTCCATGGACTCCATTGGACATCCCAGCGCCCTCTCCGAGCTTTGAGGATGCCCTAGCTTCGTCGTCCCCACCAGAGCTCCACCCGGACTACCTCTCGCCCGACTGTTCCGTTAAGCTCGCCTGAGCCCTTCGAAGACGCTTCTCGTCGGCCCACCTGCCGCACCTCCTCCTCTCCACCTGCTGCTGCCACTTATTCTTCTTCTAGCTAGTAAAGCTGCTACCTTTACTCCTCTTCTACATCTAACTACTAATGCTACTACTACTTCTACCATTTATTCTTCAGGGTTGTTACAGCATGGATCTTGTAGAGGGAGAAAAAGAGAAAGAGAGAGAAAGAGAGAGGAGTTTATTTTTTTAGTATATTATCTCTTGAAAAGGTAAAAAAATTTATTTTTTTAATATTTTATTTCTTGAGAAGGTGAATAGAAAAAGAGATCTATTGGTAGGAGAGAGAGAGAGGTACAAAGAGATAAATTTTTTTTAAAAAAAAGTGAAAAGATTTATTTTTTTAATATATTATTTTTTAGGAAGGTGAAAAGATGAAGCGATAATTTATTAGTTAGGGAAGAGAGAGGTGCAATGTGGGGAGTGAAATTGCTTTTTGTCTCTTGGGAAGATAAAGAAATTTAATTTTTTTAATATATTGTTTCTTGGGTAAATGGGTTATGGACTTTGTCTCTTGGGATGGTAAAAAGATTTATTTATTTTAATATATTATTTATTAGGTAAATGAGTTATGAACGTGAAGGTATAAAATTTTGCCATATGTATTGTCAAAAATATCAAATTATATATTTGTATGAATTTATTTGAAAAATATTTTATAAAAATTATGGTAATATTATCTGATTGAATAATTGGTTTGCCTACTAACTATTTGAAGCAAATTATTTTTCTTAAATAAAGATTATAAAAATTATTTTTTCTTTAATAAGTTATTTTCTCAATTTCTTAAATTGGTGATTGAATAATTTTGTTCCAGTAGATGGTCATGCATTTTACATTTCACGAATTGAAGTGAACCAAGTCCGAGCAATTTTTTATAAGAGTTACCCAGATCAATAACCGCCAAAATTTGAAATTAATTTTCTAATTATATCTTTCAGATTATATTTTATTAAAACATATTTAATTTTATAATTACACCAAACATGAAAAAGTTTATCACCATATTATCAATAATCAGTCAATGTATAATTTTTTTTTTGAAAGAAAAGTACAATAAAAATATTTCTAATAATTCTAATGGGATGGATAAATCAAAAAAAATAATATGATTAGCAGAGTATGTCACATCAGTAATATAACTGGTGCATTCTAGACTGTTTCCATTGTGCACTGCTCTTACTATAGGCAGAGAATTATATTCAAAAGCACTAGCCTTTATCTTTTGTAATAGTTATTGATTCTCAATTTAAAACCTCATAATATTCAAAAGAACTTTCAAACTCTACTACCAAATCATACAAAAATCAAGACAGTGAAGCACTAATAAATTATTTTGGATTATGGAGAAGCACTTTTATAAAACATTTTCCAGCAGCTGTTGATATTAATGAATTAAATTAGTTATAAGTAAAATATATTTATTAAAATCTAATTAAGTCTACTGCATGAGTGTTAACAAATGTTCTACTACTTGTGTGCTATCATTGAGATTTTGTCAATGACATCTCTTTGAGCAAATTTGGTGAACCGTGAGATTCATCTCAAATTTGATTTTTAAACATTTGCTTAAATCTTAAAATTCTTTTCCTAAATTTTAACACTCTATAAGACGGCTAATTTATAGAAGGCTTAATAAAATAAAAAAAAAAGAGAAGATCACCATTCTAAGTTTTTTTTTTTTTTTTTTTTTTTTTAATTCTTTTTGCTTTTCTTCTACTATGCAAATCCCACTTGAACTTTACATCTCGTCTCAAATATTTTTTCCATAAAAAATTTAAGAAATATCAATCTTGTATTTTAGTCATATATCATATGTCTAATAATTTTGAAATTTCATTAATTAATTTTTGGTGAAAGTGCATACTGTGAAACAACCGTAGTGTTTGAGCTCGAGACTTATTGTTAGGCTCATGACGTGAATTTAAATTAAATGAGAGAAAATTAATAATACTATGAGTATTGTGTGACTCGAACTCAAAACCTTCTGTTCTGATACCATGTGAAACAATTATTATACTCTGAAACATAAACGGTTAGAAAATGATGTTTATATATTTTTATATTTAACACTTATAATAAGGACATGATAAGTGACTTGATTGCATTAAAAACACTTGAATATTCATGCATGAATATATTTTATCGCTTATTTTGGATCTTTAAATCTTGAAAGGTGTACTCAAGAAGGGACTAGATTAAAATAAATTTAAACAAATGTTATATCAGAATGGCGCCCTTAAAATAAACAAAAAGTTCTAAAAAATGGGCTTATTTGAGACAGAACTAATTAAATTGCTGGACTAATTTTATTTAATCCGACTAAATTACATTGAAAAGTGATTTGCATCCAACACGAGCTTCTTTGCTTTTTACTTTTTTTTTTCTTTTGTTTGTTCTTTTCATCAAGCACTTCTCGTGGCTAGTCACGAATCCTAGCTCCCATTTCTCCAACCAGCTCACTAAAAAAAAAAAAAAAAAAAAAAGTCTTCGCCGACATATGCGTTTACGCCGACGTATTTAAAAAGCGTCGGTAATTTTCTCCGCTATCGAAATTTTTGCAACGCTAGGATTTGGCATCGTGAAGTATAGCGCGCGGGAAGTAAAAAGTCCACACCACTTCATGGACGGCGGCGCCACCACCAGCACCATCCTCCGCGGCCGAACCCCGACCTCCGTTGCCGGCCCCAATGGCGGCTCCACTGCCATCCACGTCACTGCTCTCGACGGCATCCTCCATGCCAACTCCCTCTTCACCTTCGCCGCCTTCGTCGGCCTCACCTGGAACCCCTCCTCCTCTGGTGGCAAAGGTCGAGAATTGTCAAATAATAATTATCTTTCAAAAATAATTTTGTCGCTGAATAACAGTATTTTTATATTTTATATTCAACACGAGTAGACAAGTGCAGCACCGGAGTTCGCACAGTTGAACATCTTGTCACCTGCCACGTTGTCGCCTTCGCCTGCTTCCTTTTCTCCAGCATCATAGCCCTATGCCTCAAGCAGGCCGTGACCTGCCGGTGCGCCGCCCCCCGGTCTGCCGCCTCCACTGCCCGGATCAACCGGGCGGTGCTGCGCGCGGGGATCGTCGCCTCCGCCGCAGGGTCGACGTTCGCCGTCGGGTTCCTGATGGTTGCCCTCGTAAACCTGGTGCAGGTGAGGCTCGGGAGGATCGGCTGCCACGGTGGCGAAGGTGGCGTCGCCGCCGTCGCCGCCGTCGTTGTACTCCTCACCCTCGTCCCGTCGGCCATGCTGATCTACGTTGGTATCGTTCTGTACGCTTTTACTCGTTGAATTTGTATCGAGAATTAATCCTCATTTATGTCATGGAGTAGACACTATATATAAATACGAATTTCATATCCCCAGTTTCCTTGCATATTGGCATCTTATTTTATCCTTGTCTAACTCTACTATTATTGGCAAACAATTAGGTCGTTATGTTCATTTTATTCAATTTAATATATAATTTGATTTTGAATGCAAAAGGACCAAATATTCTTGTGTGTGGCTTATTTACAAATCAAAAAAGAAGAAAATTAAAAGAGAAGAAAAAAAGAGAACAGTTCCATGTGCATCTAATTAATTAATTAATTAAGGCTATTTCGAAAAGTTCTTAGGGAGCTTGGTGTAAAAAGATTTGAACTTAATCGAACTAGAACTTTCAACGCCGACCATGCATCAATAAAAGAAACAAAGATTATTGGGCGTGTCTCCTAAAAGCCACCACGCGTCATACTGTACAAGTTTTTAAATATTTGCCTCTATGAGACTATGACACCTTTTTCTATCCTATTAAGTTTTTGAATAACACTTAGGCCCCGTTTGGATACCTCTAAAAACGTAGCATAGTTAAACTATGCTACGCTGGTAGGAAAATAATCCTATGAAGCGTTTGGAAGAAAAAAAAATGAAGTAATTTTTGGAGTATAGTTATACTATACTCCAAAAAATGGAGTAAACTTACAATCAACTTTAACCAAAGGAAAAAAATTCCACCATTTTGGGCTACCAAAGATGTATTAATTTTTAAATTTTAAATTTCAACATAAAATTTTAGATTTCAAATTTTAAAATTTTAAAATTCAAATTTAATTTTGATTTTAAATTTCAAAATTTAAATTTCAAATTTCAAATTTCAAAAACTTCAAAATTTAAATTTTAAATTTTAAATTTCAAAAACTTCAAATTTCAAATTTCAAATTTCAAATTTCAATTTTCAATTTTCAATTTTCAATTTTCAATTTTCAATTTTAAAATTTCAAATTTCAAATTTCAAATTTCAAAAAGTTCAAATTTCAAATTTCAAATTTCAAATTTTAATTTTATTTTTAATTTTTAATTTTCAATCTTCAAAATTTAAATTTAAACTTAAATTTAAAATTTTAAATTTATAAATATGTAAATTTATAAATTATTAAATTTGAAATTTAAAATTTTAATTATAGATTTTTTAAATTTCAAAATTTAAAGTTTAAATGGTATACTTTAAGTTTTAAATTTTAAAGTTTCAAATTTCAAATTTGAAATTTCAAATTCCAAATTTCAAAATTCAAATTTAAAACATAAAATCTAATTTACTTTTTAAATTTTAAATTTTAAATTTTAATTTTATATTTTGAATTTTTATTTTTAATTTTTAAAATTTTATTTTTAAATTTTGAATTTTGAATTTTGAATTTTGAGTTTTGAATTTTGAATTTTAAAATTTTAGAAATTTAATTGTTATAAATACTGTGGAATTGTATGATATGTATCCAAACAACTTAAAAATGAAGCTGTGGAATTTTTTTGTAGTTACAGGATTCCGTATTTCATTTAGACCAAAACCATAGAAAAAAAATTCCATGGAGTTTTTTAACTATGCATCCAAACAGGGCCTTAGGGGTAAGCTTCAAATATCATTTTTATAATTTGGCATTTTTTTACTTTAGTATTCTATAATTTAAAGTGTATTAATTTAATATTCTGTGGTTTTATTTTTTTTTTTTCGTCAGCTCCTCCGTTAATATTTCATTAATTATATATAAAAAAGTTTCAATATCTCATCTAAATTTATCAAATATTCATTTTAGTACTTTTTAGTTTTAATTTTATCATTGATTTAATGAAAAAAGTTAGTGGAGGGGATAACAAAAAAAATAAAATAAAATCAGAAAGTGATACACTTTAAACCATATGGTACTAAAGTAAGAAAGTGTGAAATAACATGAATGATATTTGAAGTTTTTTTTAACACTAACTATTATTCAAAAGATCAATCTAATAACAAACGGTTCAGAAATATATATTAACACTCATACTTATGCATACTTATTAAAAAAAAATCTAATAGAAAATAAATTTAGAATTATATATTAACACTAGTAAAGAGGTTTTTGCGAGCTCTCAAATGACGGCACAAGATGGGCAAGTTGACACTGATGCTCGGTTTCTTAAGCCCTTTCCGTGCTAAAAAGTTGTGAAACAACGATAAGCTTGTTAAGTAGGTCGATCATAAAAAATTACATTAGATTCAAACCTTTTTGAATAAAATAGATGATCATCACAATTGCGCAGGCGTAAGTCGCAAATTAAGAATAACAAAATGTACTCCAAACATAGCAGTTGCTTTCAAATGCATCTCGCGTATGTATGTATTCAATTGAGTAGATGGATAACATTAGTCGAACAGGATATATGTATATAGAATTAGACTACTATACTATCTATAGTACCGAGCTCCGATACTATAGTATTTGTTTTCGATCTTAGGGTATTCAAATTAACGATCCATACCGTTAAATATGATCTAGGGTATATGAATTTTTTAAGAATAAAATTTTAGTTTTTTTCGATATCGTTTACTTAGTAAATAAATTATATTAAAATGGACGGTGAAAATTGAATAATCTTTAAAATTTGAGCATAGGACTTTTAAATTCAAGATCAAGAATGTTAACCTTAATCTATATAGTTTAAAGTATTTTCTATCAAAATTTGAAGAAATTTAGATTCTTCTACACCGTTAAACTCAAAACTCGTCATAATAGCCATTAAAAATTGACAATTTTGAAATAGTTTGATCATAAAGTAAACTATGTCGAAAAAATATATAATTTTATTTCTAGAAACTTTAAATACCCTAAATCAATTTTAGCGGTGTGGATCGTTGATTTGAACGCCCTAAGATCGAAAATCAACACTATAGTACCGGAGCTCGGTACTATAGATATAGTATAGTAGCCTAGCTCTCTCTATATATATATATATATATTCTTAATTTCATGTAGCTCGAAGTGGTTGTAGCTTAATTAATACAATAGAAAAACTACTAAAGTGCGGTTAGTGGAGGGACGGCTCCCGTGATTGTATAATTTAGAGGCTTATGCATGACGTGGGAGTAAGCTAAACTATTCATAATGAAGCAATGGTGCATGTGACTCGATCACTTTGGAACTCTTTTAAATTAAACCATCCAATTCAATTATTCTAGAGCAATTTCATTAGAGTAGTAGCACCGTACCCACTTCTCACTAAGTTCCTACCCACTTCTTACCAAGTTCTATAAAGTTTTTTATTAAATAGTCGACATACATAGGTTACAAAGAAAGAAATGTAATATGTGGATAAAATGGTAATTATAATAAGAAATAAAGAAAATGATAATTAAGAGACTTTATAAATAGCCAAAACATTTTTGTGGTGGTTAAGTCTCATGTTTGTCCAACCCCCCATTAATAAACAATTTATGAGGAAGAAGTTAAAGCATAGTCGTTTGGTTAAGCTACTGGTCGGGGTCAACAATCATAGGATTACTCTACTCTTAATATGCTTAACTCTTTTAACTTCTTGGGTCTAATCATCGCAAGATATTATAATCGGATTAAAAGGTTTAACCCTATTATATTTTATATATAGGACTATTGTAAATCCTCGAGGTGTAATGTTTCTTCCTCGGGGTGTTACGTTCCTCTCCCTTTAAACCCTGACATTTTCGTCAGGCACACTAACAAGTATCAAGTATTAGGCGATGTCCATCCATAACAGTCATCAGCATCGCTCTATCTGTTGCATAATCCTGTTTCAGCCGAGACTCATCGCAAACTTCCTGCTGGAAATTTGTTCTGAAATCAATTGTGATGTCTCGCTTCCCAGAGGGTCACCCATCCTAAAACTATTATAGTTCTAGCACGCTCAACTCTTTTAACCTTTTGGATCTAATCGTTGACTAAAATATTATAACCGGGTCAAAAAATTAGCCCTATTATATCTCATATATAGAACTATTTTAAATTCTCAGAGTGTTACATTATTAATTAGGACTAAATCTTAATCCGACTATAACATTTTGGGGGATGGTTAAATCTAAAAAGCTAAAAGAGTTAAGTGTATTAGGATTAGAATAATCTTACGATGAATGACTTTTTGAAAAGCCGGGAATCACATTAGCTGCCTTGTCATATGCTATATTTTGAATTTTTTCATATGTAAGTTAGGATCGCACAACAGATAGAGCGCTAAAGAGAGTATTCTGGAGAACCTGTATGCTTGTACATATATATAGCATTAATTTGCTCATCATCTTTGTGTGGGGACCGAGAGAATTTGCTGCGTCCATGCAAATGATCACCTGGCATGGGGCATGCCAAGGACAGAAGGAGAAGAGAATCTGAGCGAGCTGTCGCCCGTTAAGATGCCAACGTCCGATGAATCACTCACCGTCTTCTTCCAGCAATATTTTGTTGTGTCATAATATGGTACGTGACTTTCCTTCCACCCACAAATCACAAACGCTTATTATGATTGGTCGACTTTTTTTTTATAGTTTAATTGGTCATTGGCCGTTGCTTGTTAATAAATATGTATTTTCTCTAGTTAAAAAATAATTAGAGTTAAAATCTTTTCTAAAAATACTGATAATCTAACAAAAATTTGTGATTCAAATAATATAAATAAATTAAATTAAAGTAATTGGAAATTCAAAAAAGTGTCCATCAAAGACACATAAAAGCTCCTGGAACCAGTTTCAAATAAGTATAGTTATAAGCCTCTCCACGCATTTTTACCAATTTTAAACAAAAATTTTATTTTACACATTAATTCGGTAGAATCATGGGTATTATTATTGTATTATTATACTATTAGTAATCTAAAATTACCTTCTTACCCCTCGTCATAAAGCACTTTCCAAAAACGAAAGAAAAAAAATTAAAAATAAAGGTAGGTCAAACCACTAACACCAAAAGGTCCTCCACTTTTGTCTTTTTTCACTAGCATGCTCGAAAATTAAAACATGCCCAAATGTGAAAGAGATAATAATTTTTTTCCCCAAAAGTATTTAAATTATTTAACAAATATAATTTGTAAATTTTAAATATTATTTACAAATACAGCAAGTGGTGAAAATGTAAATATTATAACTAAACAAATTCTGAAAATATATTAATTACCTAATAAGTAGTGTTGAAAAATAATAAGAATGTTTTAAGATAGTTAAATCACACAAATTATATTAAACGATGTCGATAGTGAATTTCGATACATAACTGAAAATTCACACACTGCTGACTATAAAATCATAGCTCTGCCTACATATTAATTTTTTTTGTAGAATTAGTATTTATGTAAACTTTATTAATTTAAATTTTTTGGTTACATACCTCTAGCAAGGGTATAAATGCAAATACCAACTTTTCAAAAATAATACAAAATTACTTATTTTTATAGAATTTTTAGCATGTTTAAAGAAATTAACACTTAAATTTGAAGGACATAAAATATAAAATATGATGTTACAAATGGTCCAAATGGAGTGTAGAGATAACACTCCTAAAAAATTATACGGTCAAAAGATTTGAACAATGAGGAAAAATTATGCGGGTGTTTTTATTTTATTTTTTCTTTTTTATATTAATGCGCCAAAAATTCGTGTAGGCCGTTTCAGAATTTAGATGCCCTTTCTTCGCTCTCTTCCGTTCCCTCGTCACCGGTCGTCGTGGAACCCCACACCTCTCTCTCTCTCTCTCTCTCTCTCTCTCTCGCGTTCCCATTGATCGCTCCAATCCCCGAGTGTTCGCTTCTCCGATCGGATCCCGCATCAGGTAGGGTTTCTCCGGTCCCAGATCTCAGATCCCTCCGTTTTCAATTCTGTTTTTGCTTCGATCGATCGGTCTCTATCGGTCTCTGTTGATTTTGGTGTTGTTTTGATTGGATCTCATCCAGATCCTAGGGTTTAGGGGAGGAGAATCGAGGAGGAGGAGGAGAAATGGCGCACCGAGTGGATCACGAGTACGATTACCTTTTCAAAATCGTCCTCATCGGCGACTCGGGCGTGGGTAAATCCAACATCCTCTCGAGATTCACGCGCAACGAGTTTTGCTTGGAGTCCAAATCCACCATCGGCGTCGAATTCGCCACCCGGACGCTTCAGGTCCACCCTTCCTTCTCCGATCAGTTTCTTTTGGTCAATTTAACCCTTTGATTTTAAACTGTTGTTCCGTTAATAACTATTGATAGGATCTACCGAATAATTGTTAATTATAATATCAATTACTCGTCATTTGATTAATTTATTATTGTTTTGATTCGAATTTTAGTGTGTTTAGATGTTGCGAAGGTGAAATTTAACTAAATCCAATGGTGAACTCTCTCGAAAGAGCATTTTATTCCTCTAATTCCATGCAATTTGCTAGTGGAGAATGGCATGTGTGTTATTAAATTTATCAGGATCTCGCGTGGGAGATACAGATAGATCAGCAACATTATAAATGAGACATATAGGCATGTATGAGAAAATGATTGAAAATGATCGATCATATTTAAGCCTTATCTACAGGTGCAGACAAATTGAGAATTTTCCCTTTAAAAGGGAATTTCAGGAAGGGGATAGATGGAATTACAATCTTGTCTAGTAGAAGCGACTGCAGTCTTAGTTTTTGAAAAGTATATAGAAGGTTATGTGGAGGTTGCAGAAGTAGATCTGTGTAATACTAGAGATAAAAAGTTTGTTTGCTGTCTTTTTTTTTTTTTTTGAGAGAGAAAGGTAGCACGCTACCCGCTTCGTTTATTTCATTTAGAAATAAACTTAGCTAGAAATGTGAATCAACTAGGATTCGAACTTAGGTCTCGGGTACCAACCACCAAGCCCTTTGCCACTTGCTCTAGGGACGGTCGGTGTTTGTTTGCTGTCGCTGTTGTTACAACATAGTCTTTTAAGATACTTAATCAAGGAAGCTTATAATATCATAGTTTTATTGGAAGTATTCTGATCCTGGATGGTTGTGAAACTCTATTAATCAATGATATATCTTCTTATCTTGTCGGTTTTTCTGTTGATTTAAATGAATTTTCCTTGTGAGCTTTTCACCTTCCCTACCATTACTATAGGGAATCTGCCATTATGCTCTTGATGATCTCATTTGGATCTTGACGATGTTCATTATGTTCTCAATGATCTCATATTGGATCTGCACAAGTTGATTTGATCCAAACTATTATGATCTTCCTCCTGCTCTTTTATCTAATAACTACTGTCCGATGCTCTGTTATGCTTCCATTTAGTCCTTTGGGATATGCATATATATGTAAAATAAAATTTTCCTGCATATACCACTATCTGAGTTTGTGCAATATAGTGCTTGTTACATCTCTCAAAAAATATAGTGCTTGTTACTTAGAAAGGAACAAATAATTGAATATTTGAAAAATTAAAAGTTAATTATCAGTCATTACCTTGCTATACCGATTCCTTTACTTAGATGTTTTCCTTTTCTAAATTTAGTTCATCAACTATTGTTGCAGATAGAAGGGAAAACAATCAAGGCCCAAATATGGGATACTGCTGGCCAAGAACGCTACCGCGCCATAACTAGCGCGTACTATCGTGGGGCAGTGGGTGCCCTCCTTGTCTACGACATTACAAAGAAACAGACATTCGAAAATGTGCAGAGGTGGCTGCGTGAGCTCCGCGACCACGCGGACTCCAACATAGTCATCATGATGGTTGGTAACAAGTCCGATCTCAACCATCTACGATCTGTCTCTGAGGATGATGCTCAGGTATGAAAATTCTGATTTTATAGTATATGTTTGTACTATTTCTTTAGCTTCTGGAGGCTGTCCATGAAATTATCACTTTTCTGAGGTCTTAAAGTATATAATTTTTGCCACACAGGTTTTGGCCGAGAAGGAGGGGCTCTCGTTCCTGGAGACCTCGGCATTGGAGGCATTTAACATCGAGAAAGCTTTTCAAACAATCCTAACTGAGATTTACCACATAATAAGCAAGAAGGCTCTCGCCGCGCAAGAGGCGGCGGGAAATGCCGGCCCTCCGATCCAAGGGACTACGATCAACGTCACCGATTCGTCGGGGGGTGCAAGGAGAACATGCTGCTCTACTTAGGTAAATTTCTTTCCTCCCAAAGAAGAGAACAAAATTTGGTCTTTAGAGAATTTTCAATTGGTGGTGTAGATTACTCGGTTCTTCATTTCTCCTTTCTATTGTGTGTGCGTTATCTGATTCAGGCAGGAGCTCATAGAAGAGATTTTTTTTCAGAAGGTTAGATAACTTTGGTGTAATGCAGAGTGTTGGCTATTATTATTATTTTTTTTCCTTCCGTTTCTTGTGCTTAGCTTTTAATAGCAAATCCTTTAGAATGACTATATTGAATAATGTGTTCAAAATTGAATGATTTGGTGTCCTCTGTTGTGCTCTTTAACTTGTTCAATCCCATAACAATCCAATTTTTTCATGTTTTCCTGTTGAGTTTTCCTCTAAATAGCAATAGTACTATTTAGTTCATTATACAATATATGAAATTGCAGCGAAGTATGCTGGTTCTGTTTATTGGAATACTTTATGTTTACTGAGTTTGATCGTTCCGAGTTCAAGTGCATAGAGTGCCGCCTATAACCACCCCGTTACAAACTAGGCCTAAAAATGAAAGTTTTCAGAAGGTTTGAGCGTTAAATTAAAACTTATTTTAGGGCCTGCAGTTTGGCTCTAATTTACGGTGTAGTATTGTTGAGTGCTGCTTTTAGAGTAAGCATTATATAAAATTCTCTGGAATAGATTTTGTTGTGTAAATGTAACGTATTTGCATTAGAACTCCTGCTTTGCAACTTCACAATTCTTTTTAATTTTTATTATAGTTAAAAAAACATATCTAATTTTTTATTTGCCTATTGCTAAAACAATACATTGTGGATCATTTACACATTCCCGTATTTCCTTTACCCGGATGCAACAATCCTTCATTATATTTATACAGTGTATGTTCGTTCTCTTCATTATATAACGCGACGACTACACGCATATGCATACTGAAGCTCTATCACTTCCCTCCTTGCCTGCATCAAAATATGAGGCATGCAATGGTTCATACTTCATAGTAAATGCTATGTTTAGCCACCACTTCCACCTCCTGCGCTCACCATTTTATGCTACTAACCCACCACCGCCCCAATCGATCTGCACCATTACCACCGCCGTTGTTGTTGTTGCCGTCGCTGCGACAGTACTATATGCTCACACCGCATAAAAAGTTTGTCCGCTGCCGCACTATTCGCAAGCTCACGGCGGTGGCGTCGCTCCTACGAAGAGGCGCGAATTCGTGCAGGTACAAGGAGACCGCATGCAGCCACTACACCACCTCTGCAGCGCTTGCTCTTTTCGCATGGTTCTTTAGCTATATCTCGGCTCTCACCATCCTTTGGGCACGTGCGAAAGCATGAGAATTGTTAAGGACTAGTAATGAATTTAAACTAGTCTGGAGAAATCTTTTCTCTGCTTCTGGAGTTACTCCATCTAAGTAGTGGTTGTCTCTAGCATTATCTTATCTCTTGAGTCACATCTTCTAACGAAGTAGTGGTTGTCCCTAACATTCTTATCTACATGTTACTGATGATGAAACTGTTAGTTGTGCCACACTTGGGCTTCTATTGATTTTTTTTTTTTTTTTTTTTTTTGAGAGATAGATAGCACGCTACCTGCTTCGTTTATTTCATTTATAAATAAACTTAGCAATAAATGTGAATCAACTAGGATTCGAACTTGGGTCTCGAATACCAACCATCAAGCCCTTTACCACTTGCTCTAGGGACGGTCGGTCTTGGACTTCTGTTGTTAGTTTAAATCTTTCGGTATAAATTGTTTAAACTTCAAATTGTGTTCAATTATAAGAGTAAGTATTTTGTACATGGTATCTGTGGCAACAGTATTTCACCCAAAGAAGACAATCAATCACCAGGGAAACTCTTTAAATATACTGAATTTAAATATTTACCTATATTAAAAAAAATTAAATAGTGATGCAAAATTAATGTCTAAACTAGAAAAATTCTAATTTTTCTAAGCATGTTAACTATGTTGAAATTAAATATTTATCTAAATTCAATTGTTTTTTAAACTAGTGATACAAAATTAATGTCTAGAATAGAGGATTTTAAAATTTCTTAAACACATTAAAATATGTTGAATTTAAACATTTACCAATATTAAAATTTTTTAAAATAGTAATACAAAATTCCTCTAATTTAAATTTAAATTTCTAAATTTAGACATTTAAATTCAACATATTCAAAATAGTACTATATCTAAAATTTCTAAAATTTAAATTAATGCCTAAATTATAGGAATTCTAAAATTTCTAAAATTAATGCTGCAAATTAATATCTAAATTTGACATATCCATCAATTTATTAAATTAATGCTTAAATTAGTGCAAAATTAATAATTAGATTTGGGATATCAATCAAAACTTTTTTAAAATTTTGTGATGTTTAATTACAAAAATACCCCCGTTATGAAATAACGTTTTACCCTGCTACATGTTAAATGACACATTTACCCTCAATTGGTCAACAGTTAAGATTTTTTTTTTATTTTTTTATAAAATAAAGTGCTAATCATTTCTCGAATGTTTATTTGTATGTAATGTAGACTCAAATGGGTCATGGGTGCTAATTGAAGAGCTTGTATCCATGCTGATAATTATAAACTACTTGGTTTGTAAGATTAATATGTTGTAAATAAATGTGCTCTTCAAATAAAGTCAAGTAGTTCACCACTCATATATATGATGGGTTGATTTTGAGAGTAAAACATTAATATTGAGAATTTCCATTTACCTAAATGTAAATTTTCTTTTATTTTATTTAATTTGATTTTCATATTTATTTCCTATTTATCAACTGATATTATAAAAAATAGGAAACAACTAGGCTTTACGACCGCTACCAGTTGAACTCGGCAACAAGAGCCTTTTTTTTGCCCTGTTTAGATCAAATAATGAATTGATTAATTCAGAGGAATATTTTTTTTTTGAGAAAAAGGTAGCAAGCTACCTGCTTCATTCATAAAGTAAAATGAACTAAGCATACAGGTGGAAGCAGCTAGGGCCTCCTAGAGAAACCGAAAAGAAATCAACGAAAAGAAAAACAAAAGCCCAAAAAAAACATGAAAACGGAAACAAGAGCATGTGGTTAGAGCAGGAGACGTCGAGAATCACGTAACATCAGTCCAATCCTTTAACAAAGACTCAACGCGAACCGCGGCCCGGTTTGCGTTGGGAGGCATATCACGAAAGATAGTATTATTGCGTTCAGTCCAAACAACCCACCAGATCGCCGCCAGTCGGGTTAATCTCTTCGCAGCAGACACAGCATTGAGGTTACAAGATATCTCATTCCATAAGCACCGGACATCCCCCGAGTGTACAACGGTCAGCTCATTCCCTCCCTCAATCCAAAAAAGGTATCTGACGAAGACACAATCAGAGAAAAGGTGATCACAATTTTCTAGGTAGACCGCGCAAAAAATGCACTGTTGATCCACAGGGCATCCTCGGGTGATCAATCTATCCACAGTGGGTAATCTCTTGCGAAGTAAAATCCAGATGAAGATTTTAACTTTGCCCGGAATTTTTAACCTCCAAAGATGAGCGTACGTGGGGTCTCTCTGGCCTGCGTCGGTGATGAAGTCATAGAGCGATTTCACTGAAAAGCTTTGATTGGAGGACCAACGCCACTTTAAGATATCATTTGTGCTGTTCGGACTATACTGGGATAGGAGATTTTTTAGCATCAGAAATAGTCTCTGCCTTTCATCCACTGTGACCGACGCAAGACCTCTAGCTATGAAACGCCATCTCCACCCATTAGCATTCCAGCATTGTGAGACCGTGACCTCCTTATTGGCTATTCTGCAGTAGATTTCTGGAAACCAAGTACTCAGAGGGATTTGATCGATCCAAATATCGGACCACAGCCTGATATTTTTTCCATCACCAAGCACATATGAAACACCGCACTTAAACAAATCTCGGCAACTCAACACACCTCTCCACCACTGCGAGAAAGGTCTGAAAGCCCTTCCCTCGTGTAACGGCCTTCTTCTGGTGTAATATAATGCTGTAACCAACCTCCCCCAGATCAACTGCGGTTCGTTGAAGAATCGCCACCACCATTTGGTTAGAAGAGCCTTATTCATAGCCTCCATATCTTTAATCCCAAGCCCTCCTTCCTTTTTACTTTTGCAAATAGATTTCCATCCTACTAGACATGACCCCCCAGAAATTTGGGAGCACCCTTTCCAAAAGAAGGATCTTCGCAGTGCTTCGATTCGTTTCAGAACCCATTGTGGCGCTTTAAAAATGGTAAAGTAGAATAACGGCAGATTCGAGAGCACCGAATTGACCAAGGTGAGTCTCCCCCCCTGTGAGAGGAGTTTCGCCTTCCACCCTTCAATGCGCTTCTCAATACTGTTTATAATTGGAGCCCAATCATCCCTCCTAAGGGACCTGATGTGGAGTGGCAACCCAAGATATCGTAGAGGTAAATTGCCTACTCTGCATCCTAAAATATTTGCAAGACCGTTGGCTCTGCTTGCATTAGGTCCTAAATACAGGAGTTCAGTTTTGCTCATATTTATCTTGAGACCTGAGCCCCATTCAAACATCTTCCAGAGGAACAACAAATTACGCATATCCGGCTCCTTAGCCTCAGAGAAGAAGATAGTATCATCCACGTATTGGAGAAGTAGAGTCTGGCAATCTGCAGTTGGACCCACTCCGTGTAGCAATTCGCTACCCCTAGATTCAGAGGAATATAGAAAGAAATTTGTTAAAATTGGAAGGAATTTAATTTACTAAATATTTTTTATGATCTTCCCGAGATATATATATCTTTTACATATTATTTTCAATAAATATCCCCTTAATCAAATCTAATGATTTTAATTGACCAAATATTATGAGATTCTCCTCTCAATTTTTCTCTTTATAAATTAACACGAGAGATCTTTTTTCTCAAGTATTGAGTGTTTGGAGCGTATTCTTTAGTCCTTGGAGCAACCATGAAGGTCACAGGGGTGTCTCTAATTTTTGTTGTGCTTGGATGCTTTTTGATTCTTTCTCAAGGTTAGTAATCTTTTTTCATATTAATTATGCTGTTAATTGCATTTTAGATCTCACAAAAGAACATTAAAACACACACATAAAAAAGAAAACCTTGGTCATAAAATGATGTTCTTTTATTCGATCCACTCAAACTTTCTCCTTTGTATGTCTAAATATTGTATCTATATATCCCTTCTTTTATGTTTGTTATTTATATCATATAAGTATAAGATCACCCAAAAAAAAAAAAATCAAGCATCAAAATTTTCTCTTTTGTCTATGTCTTTCACTTTTGTTTTTGAGTTTTGTAGATTAAAGGTTTACTTTCATGTGTTGTTATTACATAATAAGAATTTTAATCGCCAATATTAGTAAGTCTTAACGGGCTTCACATAAATAATCATTTTGAATTTTTGATGTGAACAAGCACATATCTTAATGCAATCTTTTCATGCTCAGAGCTATATTACCCGTACACTTCAAGCGAGTGCAAATTAATAGTGCATGAATAGCTTTTTCCTAGTGTAAAAAATGTAAGCTTCACTTTTGCAAAAGCAGTAAAGCACTATGACACTCTCACTCAATGCCTTCCCAAAATTATTTGAAGTTCAAAAAGCATATGCTACTTTTATATGTGTTATAAAAAGACCATTACTTTTAATATTAGCGTATTTTTACTTTTCTACAATTAAACAAGATCTGCTAATTAATATTAGCTCTCATTGATTAAAAATTTTTACCAACTCTGTAACTCTACAGCTTTTCTGAAAAATCGAAAAATTGTAGCAGCGCAAGAAGGTGCTTTAATTTAAAGAAAGTCCCTTAAGTAATAGATGATCAATCCTATGAATTTATTAGAGACCTAAGAGAAAGTTTGAATCGCATCTTATGTGTTACAATTTGTAAGTCTCCATACCCATCACATGCATGCATGGATTCTTTCTGCAAAAAATGAGAGCTCCACGTTTCCCCAAAAAATATTGAAGTTCAAAAAGCATTTCAAAAAGCATGTTTCACTTTATATTTCCATTAACGAAAGTTACTAATTACAATTTACAACACGCCGTTTTTTTTACTAGGAGATGGCCACTTTTGTATAAAAAATAATACACGTTACTATCAGTTCCGAATAATAAATTACTCCAATCCTAGTCTTTTCCGAAAAGTCGAATAATCGTAGCAGCACAAGAAGGCTCAAGTACAGTTGTACAAACGATGAGGCCACTTCCAAACTGTAATGTCTCAATAGCTAGTCTCATATAAGATAAAAAATATATTCTAATTTAAAATATTTGAGACCTCACATGCTGATAGTAATAACCGGACTTAAATATTCTGAGTCGATGGTTTGCGTCCAACAAGTTAGTATTTGGACCGAATACTAGTAAAAAATGTGAGAGTTAAGTATTACGCAAGATAAAGTATTCCACCAATTTGGTAGGAGCCATGCATCTTTTAAAACCGTAATCTCACATTGCTGGTCTAAATTTCGTCAGAATCTAAAGAACAGGAGAAGTCTGTAACGCCCCACAAATAATTCGTAAATAATATTTATTCGTGATAAAATTAGTCAATTAATTATTTTTTTTTTTTTCCCCCTTTTGTGCCGCCAGGTCGAGAGATTATTGGAACTGGAATAGGAAGCGCTTCCCTCGCAAGCGCGCGGAAGGAGAGCAAGATCACAGTGATTCCGTGTTTGCCGGCGACGTGCGCGAGTTTGGATGGGAGATTGGATGATCAGACATGCTACTGCTGCGTAGTTAAGCAGGGGGAGCCTTGCTACAGCAGCAGGCAGACGTGTCAGCAAAATTGCCCAACATGCAATCCCAAGTGCCAGAGCGAAAATCGCCACAAGCTAGGCAATCTGATTCAACCATGAAGTAGCAGCTGCTGCTACTTATCTAATTTAATTTGGCGATCCACCATAGAATCAATCAATAAAGTGTTTAACTCTCTAGAGCTTTAGAAAAATGGGACTGTGGAAACTAATAATTAAGATAGTCTTGTTATTGGGTTAGCAGCAATGTTGCAACTCCTCAATCTTAATTTGAGGCAGTGATTGAAATTTTAATGACTCATTCTATGGTCTCGAGTGATTCTACTATTACAAATAAATTTCATTTAAGTACGTAGTGTGTCTGAACTTTGGATTACACTTTAATTTGAAATGAACAGCTTAACGAGAAAGGTGCATGGTGTGACGAGGTGCACCAAGTTCTGGCAATGTCCAAACTCAAAAAAAAAAATTGCATGTGAACCACTCAGCCAAAGGCCCAAAGCCATGTTTTGCAAAAAATGGAGTTACTATATAAGTTAACGTATATTATATATATGCATACTATACCAACTCTAATAAGTGCTTGTCCATCTTGAGCTTTCTATCCAAAGGGGTATTGACCCTCTAGAGACAAATATGCATTTCTACAAATATAAAAAAAACAATAACTATTCTATCAAAGGATTTTTTTTTTTAAAAAAAAAAAAATTCAAACTTGTTGCAATATATATAAAGAGGTACACGTACCCTCCCCCAACATGCACACATAGAGAGAGAAACTCCTATATACCCACACTGAGACTGAGACTGAGACTGAGGGAGATGAACGTAATAGGAGGCCCTGGAAGCGTATCTGGGCTGTTGCTGAGGATAGCGCAGTTCATTTTTGCTGCAGCTTCCTTATCGATTATGATCTCGGCCCCTCGATCCTACTTCTCTGTTATATTTGTGTATGCAAATTGTTTATCATTTTTGATTCTCTTCGTCAATATTTTATCTTCGCATGCATGGTTTTATAGTTCTAATGCACTATTTTCCTCAACAGAATTTTAATGCACTATATATTCTTATCCAGAAAAGAAATTTTAATGTATTATTTTTAATTCATTGTCTTTTTTTAGGTTCTTGGACGTGGCGATGGCGTGGCATATATGTTGGATTACTGTGCGCCTTTCGTACGATATGTTATGCTTATATTATGGAATTAATCACCACAGGCGTAATCTTCTATCAGTATATGTTATCTTAGATTGGGTAATTAACTCACACTCGTGATTATTTCTGGTTCCTCTATTTTCAAAGTTACAATACAGTGAGTAAACTTTCAAAAACTCATTGCAGTGTTTATGCTGTATTTACTGTTTACCACAATATATAATTACGTGGAAAAGAGAAATAAAAAGAACAGTAGTTCCTTATTTTGTTTTTATTTCATATAACTTCTCTACAAAGTATCAAAGTAAGCAAATATAACACTCCCGGTGTATTTACACCTTTATTACCACATATATAAGAAGGTATATCATATTGTAACGAGTTTGCAGCGAAATGAACAGTAACAAAAGTCAAGAAGTTCATTCCCTAGAACTTGTAATCATAAGAAACTTAACAAAAATAACAAACTACACATATATGTAAGAAATTGGAATTACAACTTACAGTTAGTACCCTTTATATTTAAAGCTTCTTCATAAAACTATGAAGTAATAATAAGTCGCCCCACAATCAAATCATAGGTGACTATGCAGTCGACACTCGGAGCAGGGTGTTCTTCTTTGGCAGCAGCGACGCTCCTACAAAGAGACGTGAATTTTTGTGGGCAAATGGCGACCGCATGCCGCCACTACACTACCTCCGCGGGGCTCGCTCTTCTCGCGTGGTTCTTCAGCTACATCTCGGCCCTCACCATGCTCCGGGCGCGTGCGAAAGCATGAGAATTACTGATGACTAGCAGTGAAGTGAAACTAGTTTGGAGAAATCTTTTCTCTACTCCCTAAGAAGTTAGTTCATCTTAGTACGTAGTGTTTGTCTCTAGTGTATCTTTTCTCTGCTTCTTTAGTTATTTTATCTAAAGTAGTACGTGTATGTCTCTAGCATTGTTATTTATATACTACTGATGCTGAAAATGTTAGTCGTGCCACACTCGGGTTAATTTATATTGTGTTTAAACGGCAAAAGAATGAATGATTGATCCTTTTGATTCAAATAGTTTAAACTGTGTACATGCATGGTTGATGAGAAAACAGATGTGGCAACAATATTCCACCACAAAAGGACTACCAGGAAAACTCAAAAACAAATAATGTAATGTAATGTAATTTACTCTCATGAATTTTTCTAAGATTCACTAGCCATTACTGTGCTGAGTTGAAAAAAGAGAAACATCCACTTATCTACAACTTTCACCACAATTCTAATCAAATCAAAATGCCATTTTCAACTCACATTAACCCTGAAACATCAATACGAAAAACAAAATACGCAAATTAGAACGCCAAGGTTAGTAACTAGGCTATTCCTTTTTCTAAGAGACTCACTCTGAATGTATATTTGTGCGTAGTGTAGACTCAATTGGGTGATCAAACCTCGTTATGTGTATATTTACGGAGTTTTGATTTTCGGTCTTTTCGGATATTAGTAGCAGGTTGCTAAATGGATCTTCAAAATCATATTAAATTTCAAAAAACATGTACTACATTCGTATTTGCATAAATGAAGATCACAAATTTTAACATAGCCTTTTTTCCACTGGGAGATGGCCATTTTTCTATAAAAAAAACAAGATCTATTTAACATCAGCTCTCACAGATTAAAAAATTATCCCAAATTTCTAATCCTCGTTTTACTTTTGTCGATAAAAAATTCTAGCGACACAATTTAAAGAAAGCCCCTCAAGTACTAAAAAGTCTAAAATATGATGGTTATATTGTGGATGTAGTGTCTCCGGCCAATGAAAATACACCATTGAATTTATCCATTCCATCATAATTTTAAAAAATATTTTTATTGTATTTTTTTTTAAAAAAATAATTGATTGGTTATAGATTATATGATGTGGCTGTCACATAGTAAACTTTCGCCTAAGTATACATGAGGAGACCACTACCAAATAACGGTGTTCTAAAAGTCAAGTCGAATCAGTCAGATCGTGACCCAATTCACAGGTCGGATTAGTTTGATCCATATAACCGGAAAATTTTAAAACCGTTTGATATAGCGGTCTAACTAATATACTAGTGAATGGTGAACCGACATAATTTTAATTAAATCGATTTGAACCATTATTTATCATAGATTATTGATGGGACAGTTCAACCTATTTTGTTTAGATTATTTTTTAAAAGAAGCTTTAAAATATTTATTTTTTTTATTTTTTTATCTTTATTATTAAACACATAGAAATGAATAATTCATTATTTATAAGATGTTACTGGTCTAACTGGTCAAACCGGTGATAGAATCGGTTGAATCGTGACCCAACATCTTTTTTAGTTCATAACCACAGTTTCGAGTTTTAACACACTGTCAAAAAAAAAAAAAAAAAAAAAAGCTGATAACAATATTTATCCACAATAAAAATGGTCGATTAATTGAATATATTTTTATTTTTATTTTTCGCCCAAGGTCGAGAGATTGTTGGAACATCACCAGTAGGAAGCGCTTCCCGGGAAAGAAAGCCCCGCACGTGCGCGGATCGAAGATGTTCTTCCACAAACGCAGGGCACGTGTGATGAGGGTGGTTACACGTACTGCTGCTTGTCTCTGCGATCGCAGGGATGCTACGGCACCAAAGACATGTGTCAAAGAAATTGCCGCAAATGCGATCCCAAGTGCTAAGAGAAAAAAAATATATATGTAATCACCAGAAGCTGCAGAATATGATTCAACCGTGAAGCAGTAGAATCAATAAAGATGTTTGTTTACTTTTCTTGGGCTTTGTTGTTGTTATTATTATTAAGTTATTATTGGTTGGCAATAACGCAACTTCCCAATCACGAGTTATTATTTTGTACATGGTTGCTGCAAAAACAGATATCAAAGAAACTCAAAAACATATGATGTAATTTACTCTCATGAATTTTGCTAAGATTCGCTAGTGACTTGAGAAAAGAGGAATACCAAATTATTCACAATTTCACCACAATTCTACTCAAAACAAAATGCCATTTTTTACCTCACAATCCTGAAACATCAATATGAAAAACTAAAATATGTGCATTGAAGGCCATGGTTAGTAACTAGGCTATTCTTTTTTCTTTTCTTTTTTTTTTTTTGGCATTTTCTTTTCTTTCTCCGCCCCGATTAGGACCTGGGTTTTTGGTGTGGCAAGTTACAGTCGCTGCCTTATTCGCCTTCCGAAGAGTTCAACAGGGTCCCTTAAGTCGAGCCCTACGACGCTGCTACTGCTCCTCTTCTGCCCAATTGATGTAGGATCATTGTCTGCATTGGCAACAGTCGCCAACAAGTCGGAAAGTAACAACGGGGATGTCTCCTTCAAGTGGTCGAAGGCTTCGGTCTCCATGACAACTGCAAACAATAGGTGACACAAGGATGAGTATATTTGTGATGAAATCGCAAAATGCACTAGGAAAATGTAAATTTATCGCTGGAAGCTTGATAATGAAACATGGAGATATTTACATAATATACACCCCTGCATAAGATACATATTAATCCTTCAAGTTCATTGTTTTCAATAAAAGAATCCTTTCGTTTCTTAAAAATAAACGTTCGCACTTTCAAAGATGCCCCTCTTCACAACTTTTTCTAGTACAAACCTATAGGAGATGGATGACTCCCCAACTTACGTAATGATACTTTCGTAACTGTATATTTTAATGGTAAATTTTTTCTTAGATTGGGTCATCATCCAATTCATGGGAGGAGATTGGTCCTGTGCCCGAAAATGCTCTCTAAAAGGGGCATTTTTGAATAAGGTCGTATAGGTAAGGAATTAAGTTTTTGATGCGAACACACAACTTCAGATTTCACAATTTTGCAGGTACATACAGAGAAAGAAGTACCTAGAGCAAAATAGGCAATCTTATTCAAGTAGGAGAAAGCATATATTCTTAGTCTAAAGAGAGAACACCAACCTCCCAAATTTTCCCGAGCAGCCATGAATTTTAGACAGGCAGACTTCAATTGAGCACACTGGTGTTGGTCCGCTAGAGCCAAGGTTGTCACCACTGTGTCAGTGGTGAGTTCCTCACATAGCTTTGCTTCACATAGCAGCCTCAGACGCTCCAATCCATATCTATCGGCCGCCACTAATATATGTTGCACCATTATTGTCGAAGTGCAGATTGAATCTGGTCCAGTTAGTTCATGGACACTTGGAAATTTATCCGAGTATATAAAGTGAAGCATGGCCTGCAAAGTCCAAATATATATATATATATATATATATATAAAAGCATTATTTTAATGAATTTAAAAAGCTAAACAGATAAGAGATTAACTCAGGAAAGAAATATCTTAAAAGAGTTCCTTGAACCAGCATGTTACTGCTAGTTACTGTTACTTGCAATGGCAAAATATAATATAAGCAGTCATTACCTTGAACACGAGAGGTTCCACATCTTCGACAACAACCCTGTTCAGATGCCGATTTCCAATTGGACCAAAGAATTGAGCATTAAATACTGGTGAGCGAGTAGCAAGAACCAGCTTGTGAGCTCTAAACATCTCATCGCCAACCTCAAAAACTATGTCAGATCCAATACCAGATTTCAGCAGGTCCATGAGGCAGTGCCCCAAATCAGGTGATGGTACAGAAATTGATAAGTGCTTCGGTGAATTCACACGGTTCCTAACAACACCGACTGTGCAGTTCAAAATTATACAATCATCCTTCAGATAATCCGATGTTTCTAGGGATGTTCTTCTGTAAAAACGCTTGTAACCCCTATGATATAACCAAAAAATTAAATTATAAATTAGTAAGAGAACTGGGAAAGAGAAAAAAGAGACATTGACAATAACCATGAAAGATTGTAATTTAAGAAATTAGAGCATAGTATCAAGCACGGTATCAGGAAAGCAAGAGAGCTATAAGCTACTCAAGCTCCCCATATGTAAAATATATTACAGGAGCTCACCCCAAGCTAGTTTTAAGCCCATTTAACAAACAAACTGATACAAGCACGCGCATGCATTAAATGGAAGAAGATTTAATTACAATTATTAGATTACATTGTACATAAAATGAGAAAGGACAGTTCTCTAAAATACAGATAACAATTGCAAGATAAGCGAATGCAAGCACGCCAAAGCACACAATGACAATCTTTTTTTTTTTTCTTTTTATTTCTTTAAGAAACAGGAAACATTGACAATCAATATATAGTAAAAAAAAACAAACTTGCAAATAAAATATTTATATAAAAAAAAAGAGGAGCTATCCATAATATCTAGAAAATCAAACTGGGGTGTCAACATCATTAAGTGAGTAGAAAACATTTTTAAGTTTACACAACCATTAAAAATTAGCAAAATAGCACAAGAGAGAATTTTGCATTTTTGCATTGAAAAGAGAAGATATCAACAATGAAAGGATAAAAGTTTAACCCATTAAATACAATGGATATAGAGAATTGAACCCGCAAACTCTTGAAAAATGAAACTGCAGGGAATTTTAGCAAACCAAGTTTCACAAAAGATCAATATGATAAGAAACGCCACTCATGTGCACGGCACAGAGTAGATAAACCACGCCACTTGCAATGGCGAGAAATATTGCGAAACAATGGGCAAAATTATAACCAGTTCCCATACCATATTAGCGAAAAAAACCGATAAACTACGGTAAAGGAAGGAAAATTTAACCTATTAAACAACGGATCGAGAACAAAAATTGCCAAAAAGGAGAAGGAAAAGAAGGAGGATGCACACACCACATGCTTCCGCGGTACTTGAGGGTGTAGGGACCAGCATCGAGGGCGCGGGCGAAGTGGCTGTGGACCTTGTGCTTGCCCTTGCCGCTCTGGTCGACGAGGGCGAGCTCGAAGAGGGCGCGCACGTCGGTGCCCTCGCTCGCGAGCGCCACGAACGCGGACACGTACGCGGCCCCGTCCTCGGGGCTCTTCCCGTCCGGGTACACGTACACCGCCCACTCGTGGCCCCCCACCGCGAACGCCCCGCTCGACAGGAACCTCCCCGGCCCCATCCCCTTCGCCAGGGAGAACCCCTTCACCGCGTACCGGTGCGACCCGCTCACCGTCTCGAACACCGACCTCGACCCCGAGTCGCCGCCATTGTCGTCGTCCTCCGCGAGCTTCGCCATCGGAAACCCTAGTTTGGGCCCTGGATCGACGAGAGAGCGAGAAAAGAGAGGGGAACTAGGGTTTCGCGATTTGGAGAAGGGATTGGGGATTGGGTGTCATGTGCGAGACTAGGGTTCGGGAGCGTTTTTTTGTTGTTGCGTTGCGGAGGAGTATTCGGAGAAGAGGCGGAATCGGAAAGGAGAAGGGAAAGTTTGCGAGTACTGCTGTTATACTGTATAATAATACCAAATGCGTATGTACACAAGCAAATACTTTTGCTACCGAGTTCGGGAGGAAAATTGAATATATGTCCCCGTATATTTGATCAATGCTTAATTTCGTCCTTTTTGTTTCATATTGAAGAATTGAAGAATTTTAAATTTTTTATTTTGAAATAAATGTCTATACCTAGTGTCACTACTATATATTTATGCCACATGAACTTATGACCACCCTTTTATTCACATCATCATGTTTATTTTGACCATTCAAATTTTACTTATAAAAAAAAATTATTATTATTTAATAGGTATCAATCAGATATAAAATAAAATGAATGAAAACATAGAGATTTAACTTAAACTAATTTATTTTTTAAAATAAAAATAAACTGAAGCTCTTTTGAAAATACACAATTCTTTTTGTTTAAGTTATTTTTATTGATTAAATGTACACATTGAATTCAACTCTTCGGCATATCATTTTAACTAATGGGCTTATAAATTTTATAATTATAATTTAATAATTTAATAACAAAATTATACTTAATTTTAAAAATAATTTACGCTAAAATAATTAGAAGATGAAAATGGCATTAATCCAAAGAAAAATAATTAAGAGGCCAAGCCAATCGTACAATTTAACCACTGTATACAATTTGATGATTTTAGAGGGGGAAATATGAAAATTCCCCCCGCATAAAACCAGCTAGAGTTATATCGGAGTATGCAGATCTGAGGGACGGTTGTGATGCAATTTCGCCAACCTCGTGATTCGTGCAGCGTGGTTTCCAGAGGGGTTCTTCATCTAAGGTCGATCCTCGTTGCGTCCGCGCCCCCAATCTCATTTCCTCCTCCTCCTCCGCTCTCGACCCTCTTCGCCTCGAGCGATCACCGCCCCGATTCGCCCTGCGCCCCCCATCGATCTTCGTCTCCAGGTCTTTCTCTCCCTCAATCAGGGTTTGAGATAGAGATTATTGTGATTTTGGCTCTAATTTTCTTCTTATTTTCTTCATTTCCCGGATTGTTTACAGTTCTATTGATTTCTGGTGCGCGATAGTAGATAGATCGGTTCGGATCTGTTTATGTCCTTATTTTTAACGATTTTTATGAATAAATATTGTGATAATGGCTATTTAAACTGGTTTGATATCAGATTTATGAGAATAATATAGGCGTTGAATAGCGATTCCGGGACTTCTATATTCTTATTTTCTTCATTTTTTGGGTTGTTTATAATTTTGATCGACCTGTTCGTTGTATTAAGTTGTTGATAGTTGATAGAAACGTCTGGATCTTTTGTATGCCCTAATTTAGTGCATTTTTGTGACATAAGATTGTGATATTAGCGTTTAATGCAGGAGTGTGATCACATTAATGAGAATAATTGAGGTTTGCTTATAATCGATAGATAGGTGTGGGTCAGATGCATTTTCCTAAATTTTGTATGATTGATATGGTATAAGATCTGTGATATTAGTAATTTAGGCTGTAATTTTATCAGATTAATGAGAATATATGTGGAGTGGATCATAGATGAGGTCTTAAAAGGCTATGGAGTTGTATAATGTGAGATTAGAAACTGATACAAGAGCCATAGCTGTGCTTTTCTGAAAGAACTCATTGCAAGTAAAAAGAGGGTTCGCACCTTAAGGATGCGCTTGGTTCACGCTTTCTTTTTAATATTCCTAATAATTCAATAGGAATAAAAAAAAATATGACGGTGTTTGACTAAACGCACTAAGTAATCTAATTGGTAATATTGGATTTACTTGGGAATGAGATTTATCCAAAACTACTAATCTCATTCCTTTGAACGAGAGAGGGTCGATATCCTCATATTAATGAATTGGGGTAATCATAATATTTCTAATCTTTTTCTTTCTTCCCACCCGTTGGCTAGTTGGTATTGTTTTTCTTTACACTCTAACCTCAACTTATCTTTTTCTTTCTAAACTTCAACGCTTTTTCTCTCTCTAAACTAAGCTCTCTCTTCCCCTTTTTTCTAAAATCTCAACTCTCTCGCTCCCTCTAATCTTGACTCTATCTCTCTATCTCTCTCCCTATTTCTTTAATTATTCTCTCTCTAACTTATGTTCTTTCTCCTTCTCTAAAAGGATGGTGAAATTTTTGATAGCATTATCTAAAATTAATTGACGAAACAAATACATTAATTGTATATTTTTCGTAATATTAAATAATGTGACTAAATAATATGATCGTGCGAATTAAACACCGGACTGCCACATTCTTAGTAATAGGATGAGTAGGAATAAAATCTTTAGGTATCTTTTTATTCCTAGTAATCGTTCATAGTGCGAATCAAACGCCCCCTAAGAGTTTTGTCAGTTTAGTTCTATTTGATTCTGCCTTTGCATCATGTGAATATGTTCTAGAATATTGCAGTGCAGAGGTGGTCTTATTTCCTTGAGGATTGGAGCTAAAGGGTTTTTTTTCCTTGGACCTCCTTTGTTTCTATTGCTGCTCTTTTTAACTTTAATACTACGTGATTGGATGCACTGACTTATTGACTCTTCTATTCCTGTCACTGTTGGTGTAAGACCAGTGGATTTTACTTGATGATGAATAGTGATATCTTATGATTTTAGCATTCTTTTTCTGATGTGTTCTGGATGTTCTATAACCCATAATCATTTTCCCTCGTAAAATGATTACTGGATAGATATGTAAGGCAACATTTAGCCATTCTCGAAGTTCAGAGAAGCAGCTGTATTTGTTCTATTAAGTTGCAGCATGTGAGACTTGACTAGTATGTTTGGTTAATACCCTATTGTTCACACAGCAATCAAGTTCTCTTGTCTCGTATATGGCAAATAATTCTCAATTAGAGCGAAACTGTTTTAATTTGTACCTGTACAGTATTTCATATAGAACTCTTCAAGAGAAGATATATTATGTATATGTGTAAACACTATGACAATAGTTCTGACAATAATGCCTATGACTGTAAAACACAACAGCTTGATCTCATCTAAATTTATATTCTTCTAATGCAGGATGTCGGAGCCACCTTTTGTGCCGAGGGAGAGGATTCTAAAGTATCAGCAGTATTTCCAAAGCCTCCACAAGCACACCTACTTGAAAGGCCGTTATGATATGGTCACTTCAGTTGCTATTCCTCTTACACTGGCAGCCTCTAGCCTGTTTCTCATTGTGAGTCCTTTTTTTCTTTTTCTTTTTAAAATTTTTTTTTTCTTATCCTTATTTGGGTCTCATCTGACTACAATTACATTGTTTAGGTTTTTTTTGTTTTAGAAAAACTTAAACCATATGCTACTAAATATCAACTGGTGGAGTACTTTGCATCAGTTGTTGGTTAGCTTGTATATACTCAACCTTTTTTTTTTTAGCCCACCAAAAAAAAAAAAAAAAAATCACAGAAGCAAGAAAAGGTAATGAGTCAAGTTTTTACTTTTTGTGATCAAACAAACTAATGTATAGATTCCAAACAATCTGCTTAATCAGGTAGCACATTAGATCGTAAAGCATTTGTGTTGATAAAAAGAAACAAAACTAAAAGAGAAGTAAAAACTGCATGCATAACCAAACGTTGGTCGTGAGATTTTAGTATGTTTATCCAATTCTCTCTTACTTGGTGAACAGGGGCGCGGGATATACAACATGTCCCACGGTATTGGAAAAAAGGCTTGATAGCCCATCTCCCTGCTAGCCAATAAATTTGTAGGGCTGTGAGATCCAGGTTTTAACAGTGTAAACTGTTTGTCATTTTGTTTCGAATTGTTATTTCTTGTGATGATAATTTCGAAAAGTTAACTTGTTTCTGTTGCTTTTGTTCTTTCGATCAACATACATAGGTTTCTGAAAGTGTGTGTTTAATAAAGGTTCTGCTTCTGGATAATACAGCTTTCACCAGACGATTCTCACGTTTTTTGTTTGTATGCTTGTCGTAGCCAGTGGTAATGTTATTGTTCAATTGTAGTTGTTTATCAGCTTCGGTCGTGGCATTTTGGTAATCAAAATAGATGATTTCTTTCTAGTGGAAGAAGAGGTGATATTATATTCATGTATTGATTATTACTTTGGTATTCTCAACTATTTTTTAATGGAATCGAGCTGAAGAGGCTATGATATTTCTACTGAGTTTAATCTGGTACGCTATTTCAACCGAGTTTAATCTGGGTACGCAACTCATGTAAAAGCATCGAGGCAGCTTGGGACGACGTTTAGTGCCACTGACTTTCTTTCAAATAGATTTTATGGTCACAACTTAAATAGCGTTCGAGATTTTGCAGAGTTCATTCCTAATCCTATTGTGCTCCTAGAGAAATAATAGCGAGTGCTGCGAACATTCAGAAACCATAGCAAGTCTAGCTTTACAGGATAACAGGACCATGAATTAAACAAAAACGGACAATTTGTCAAGTAGTTAAATCTAAACAGCATCAGTCTCCGCACGCTATTTAATAAAAATTTACGACTTCAGCAAACTACCCTTTTTGACGCTACAAATTAGCAGCAGAAACCGACGGCCAAAAATTGATATTTGATATTCAAGTTTCTAAGTTGGACGTTTAGTTACTTTACTCTTGCATTAAATTTAAAAAATAAATAAATAAAAGAAATGGATAACGTACTACTATTTTTTAAAAGATTAATAAGTAGACTAAAACCATCACTTATAGAGCAGCCAGCTAGAGAAGCAACCAACAGTTACTTAGATGTGGCGGTTCCGACTATATATCAACAATATTGGAAAGACTCAAAAATACTCGTAGATTTTTATTTTTTAAAATGTTTACTTTTCCAAGCACAAAATGGTACATTTGAACATAACTATTCCAAACTAGACCTTATTTACACGGTAAACCACCTGCATTACGATACTAAAAGCAGTCACATTACAACTGTTCAAAATCACCATCCGAGTACGACTCTAAAACTACCCAACCAAATAGAATCGCCACACAAGTTGAAGCTTAAAATATAATTACGAAAGGTATGCCAAACCTCAAGACGGTAGATCAATTACAGATTGCAGCCCGATTAATGAACAGTTAAAATAAAACGATATAAACTTTGTAATTTGTTCAACCAACCATCTAACTCTGCATTTTGATAATTTTTCTTAATAATCTTCAATCCTATGAAAGCCAAATGACTCGGGAATATCTCTAAAATTATATAAGAATTCAGCTGAAAGAGAAGCATTTGAATTATATGACTTTCATGTGATTGAAGATTTGTAGAAAAATAAACAAAGTTCAGAGCTGTGTGGTTGAACAAAACAATTACGAAGTTTATATAATCTATTTGAACCTTTTCAAGTTCGGTCTGCAATTTGTGATTGAGGGTGTAGATGGCAAGTCAAAATAAGAAGGATGGTACTCCCAAAACCGCATCAAAGGTCATCTGCAAATGCAACTCCACAATACCCTATTTCATAACCTTGGCCTCGATAATTATTCACTCTTGACTTCCGTCGCTCCTCTCGATAGCCAGCTGTTGATGAAGACGGCCCCTGTTGCTCCAGTCTCAATGCACTGCGGAATCGCTCATGAATTTGCTCCGAGTTTTTAAACCGATTTGCAGTACCAGTGTGCCTGTAATGTTGATGATTGATTTGCTTGGGTGTGGATCTTTCCGGTGCTCTTGCGTTAAGTTGTGTGCTTATGCTAGGTCTGGTTAAAAGTGCAAGCAAGGCGTTGCGATTCGAGAGCATGGACCGAGAGGAGAGTTTGTGATATGCATCCCTGAATGCATCTGATATTTTGCCTAGAAACCCAACCGATCTCGCAGCATTTTCTGGCCGCTCGAAAGGATCTTCAATCTAAACAATGCATCATAGTTAGTAATTTATAACCAAACTCTGTTAGCAATGGACTTGCTCTAACAAGGAACTTCCTGATTCTATCGCGGAAGAAGGATCACATAACTTACCCCCCTCTTCCCGAAAAAAAATAAAAGAACAGAAAACAGCCCTTAAGCCCCTATGGAAGTTAAGGTAAATTCCGATTCTAGACCCAAAGAAGCAAAATCTCCAATTTAAAGTTTCTAGTTGCACAGGTGGAAGTCGTTTGGAGATAGGAGTGTTTCAAGCGGTAATGGAAAAACTGCTAGGGCTTCTTCGAACCACCATAATCAAAAGGCAATTCTCCAAAGGATCTAACAAGCCTATAGAGTACAGAGCTATTTGAGGAGTGTATTAGGAGATGCAGTACATAAGTATCCCCCTAAAAGCTTCTCTCTGAATCACAAAGCTCCAAATTCAGAGCATCTATATTTGGGCTTTGGGATGTCAGTTGAGCCTCCCGCAACAGCAGAAGCTCTAGACTTTTTTTGTCTACCAAGTTCTCTACAAAAGGTCGCTACAACTCAAAACAAAGGGAAAAATAAGGCCAAACAAGCACTATCACGAATTTCACAATTTACTGTGTTTGTTTATAGGTTTCAAGAATAGTTCTTACCATAATACTAGGAAGTTGTCCCAGCAAAACTGGATTGCGGTTAATTCTCTGCCACCCGCCTGTATAAGTGGAGATCGCATATTCCAGAGATAAAGTTCCAATTTGGGAGAACTACAGAAAGCATAAGAATGAAAGGCTCCGTAAGTGCAAAGAAAGAGAGTCCCAAAAACCGAAAATTTGTGCATTTTTATGTGTCTCATATTACAGCAACACCAAGATTAATGCAGCAAATCAAGTGATAAAATTACCTTATCGAAGAAAGACATGAGAAGTTCAGAAAGAGAGCTTCGGTTTCTTTGTATGGGATATTGTGACTTATATCGTCTTATGTTTGCAGCACAAATATCCGCAATATGTCTCTCAGTAATATACTCGAATCCTACATCAGATAAGCCATGAACATACAAACTATCAAATACTAAAAGGGTAGTTAGTCCAACACGCATGACCTGTTACAAAAGCACATCCAGAAAGGTAGTATAAAATGAGGCATTAATAAGGCTAAATTGCAAGGAACCCCCCTTCAATTATCACAATTTTTTATTTCTCCCCTGAAGTATTAAAACTTGTGTATTACCCCACAAAAACTAGAAGATTTCATCTTTGGCTCCTTTATTAGTGCTCCGAGCAGCCAGTATCTATCACTATGCTCATAAGCTGATGGAGTAAAGACCAGGTTTTAAAATTTCATAGGGCCAATACAGGAATTGTGATATTTATAGCAGATTTCCTGCATTAATTAGCCCATTAATAATGTACCCATAACATACCCCTAATATCATCAACAGCGTTCCCTTCATATATTTTCTTAAGAGGTGGCAAGATGGGAGGCTCACATGTCTGTAGTAATACATCAAATGTAGCATAAGAGAAAAAGTCTCCAAAAAGTACCAAATTAAAAAGTTGCTGCAAATATTTGCGAGGAGAAAAATGAAAAGGATATCAAACTACCAACTGAGCTATTGGAAACAAAACCTGGAAATGGAAGATAACTAGCAAACAGAGTGAGTACGAATTCAATGTCCCCGACTTCGGGTCATTAATGTCTTGTGCTTTTGCCCATTCTTTAGTCTGCATGCAAAAGTATCAAGCCTAGATTAAAGACAAAATAACAAACAAAATAGAAAATTATTAAGCACAAAATATATGGATATTCTCCGTAGTATCTCAATGTTGGGACTTGGTTCATGAACTTCTCACTCAAAAAACCCTAGTCCCTGAACTTCTATATATTTCAATTCCATCCCTGATTAGCAAGAGAATATTGTCACATCTGTTGATTTTCGCTATAAAATAACCGATTCAACCATGTTTTGAGTGTTACAGAGAGGAATGAAATGGTCAAATTACAAGAAAATAGATTTTTAATGGCCAGGGATTGAAGTGCAATAAATAAAGAAGTTCAAGGACTAAGTCACTACAGTGAGAAGTACAAGGACCAAGTTACAACATCGGGATAGTACAAGAACTGTAAATACATTTCACAGATCAATTTATTGACAAGTTGAAGCTCACCAATAGAACCATGTCACGAAAGCGGGTGTCTATGTCAGAGATCCAATGGAGGATTTTGGATTTAACTCGACCAGCGCGGTTATTAACAGAAATATCACAAGAAATACCATCATAGGTGCTTTTGCATATGAGCAGAGGAACTCTCGCAAGGGGTATAAATTGAAGACTATGAGCAACACCTAACAGAAAAGAAATTAAAAAGTCACTCTAGTGCAGCAAAATATGATAAATAATTGCTTAAATTAATTGCCTAAATGTGCGCAAGAAGAAACTGGATCAGGACAACAATTGTAACAAGGAAACAAGAAATTGGTAGGACTTCAACAGCGACAGGCAGCATAGGAAGTAATTCTACAATGCACCAAATAAAATAAATAAATGTGGGATAGTTAATTAGCAACATAACGAGCAAACAACAGAGAATAAGTACCTGTTCTTTGCAAAGCTCTCATTATATTCCGTAGAACATGCTGTTTTCCTTTTCTACTTAATGGTGTCTGTGAGCTATCTGGAAGTTCAATGGAAATATCCAAATCTCCCCACCTAGTATAGAGGTTTGACACAAAAGATCCAAAGGGCTTCACAGCAGCACCTGTTTCAGAAATTAGACAAATATAAGTTATTAAACTACGTAAGGATGCATGCACACACGCCTGCCTGAACGTGCGTGTGCTCCCCCACCCACCGACCCACTTCCCGAGAGAGAGTTTAGGGACAAAAATGTTGCAATGTGTGAGAAAGTTTAGGGATGAAATTTTTTAGTGGTCAAGAATGGCATTGCAATATATGAGGAAGATTAGGCTAAACTGTTCAAGTGAAATGTTCAGGAACGAAGTCCAACTGGTAGGATAGTACAGGGACTATCCATTCATTTGACCCTAACATTAATCAATATCATTTACCTTTCAAGATCACAATAGATCTAATGCAAGTTTCAAGCTCACTGATGGCGTGCATTCGTTTTCTTTCATCATCACTTGAGGGTTTGATCGTAGAAAGGATGTCCTTGAGACAGATATCCAATACATCATATGAAACCCGACGGGTGGACATATTGTAGTACTCCATGATGGGCAAACCTAAGCCACTCAAGACAAAAAATCAACAGGATTAGCTCCAAAGAAACAGGAAATAGAAGAGAATATGAATACAAGGCAAATGTAGATTTGTTAGTTCGATATGCACACACACACACACACACACACACACACACACACACACACACACACATATATATATATATATACAGACACACACATATATAAACTGTAGTTTTGGTGAAGATCCATCACAAGTAAACTGTAGTTACCCCTTCTGTGGCTCGTGCTCGATGTTTACTCTGTACATATAAATGCAAAAATAAAACATGTACATGGATTTTTATAAATCAACATCAACTACGTAACTCGTCCCTTTCACAAAGGAGAACTAAGAATCCTATGATCAAAACACGCAAAAAATATAAGAGCAATCTCTTCTTAATCTCCCACTGTTTGCAACTAAGCTAAGGAAAACAAAATTCGAGAGAGAAATAAAACTAGAACCACTCACTCTAACTAGGATGAATCACAAACCCTAGTTTAAACCCTAATTTTCGCGGCGAAAACGCGAAATCGCCAATCGAGTCGATGAACAACACTTACAGATCGACAAACAAAAGTGAAAATAAGGAGAAATTGAGGGGAAAATCGGAGATTACCAAGAGGGTTCTGCGTAGCGAGATCGTTGTGCTCGGAAACGATCGTCGGTTGTGCTTTATAGACATCGCTTTCCCTTCATTCTTACTTTATTTAATGCTTTTTGACTTGGCGACGACTCCGCAGGCAAGGAATTCAAATTCCTAAATCTTAAATTTAAGAGTTTTGTTTATTTATACCTAAATTTGAGTGGATTTTGAAGAGTACAAATCGATTGGACGGTTTTAAGTTCGATTTGCCGTGATTTTATTTTCCTGAAGATTAAAAAATATATATATATATATTACTCGAGTTATCTAATCTTAGTCTAAATATAAATAAAAATCAGGCTAAATTACAAAACATCTCTCTGTCAAAATCTGATTTTCACTTTTTCCTCTCTGTCATTTAAAAACCTACATTTTACTTCCTTGTAAAATAAAAAATGTTCACAAGGGGTACGGTGTGTACTGTGATGATAAAATGATTATTTTTTTCCTCACCATTTTTGTCTCCTCCCTCATCTTTCTCAACAGCATCCTCGATCGGTCGTGGTTTTTCTCTATTTTTTCCTCCACCTGCTCCCCTTCTCCGCCTGCACGTTCGCCGACCCTCGATTTCGGCGACAGCAAGGAGGAAATCGAGGTGGGCGTGGATGGAGAGGTGGATAACGACAACGAGAGCGTAGGTGAGGCGACGGAGGAGGGCGAAGGGGTGTTTGTGGGCGATGACGGGGATGTAGGCAAGAGCGAGGCAGTGGAGGCGAAGGAAGGCGAAGCAACAAGAAAGAAAGCGGAGGGATATTTTTAGCATAAAAAAAAATTATAACAGAACCCTAGCGGATCACTAATAAAATGAAGTGCACATTTTTTATTTTACAAGTGGTAAAGTGTAGGTTTTAAATGACATGAGAGAAAGTGAAAATCGAGTTTTCATAGGGAAGTTTTCTGTAATTTAGCCTAAAAATAAATTTCGGACAAAAAAAATAAAACGATAAACTTCAGTCTTTTCTAATGGGTCGTAAAAAATATATTGCAGCGGATAAACACAACATGATATTACATACAAAAATAAATATGATATTTTTTTATTGTGCTTCTTACAAATTTTATAACATTTTATTTGGATGTTAATAGCTACTATAATTTGCAAAATATGTTTTACTCGTTACTAGTTTTATAATTTTTTACTCAAAATGTACATAGCAAATTTTTGCTGTTTTTTATTTTTAGGATAGCCCATTGGGCCGACGAATTAAATCACTTTTAGTTTATGACCATCGGAATAATCTTTTTTTAAGAAAAGGTTAATATAAAAACTTTAAGTGAAAAACAAAATTTTTAAAAAATTATTCTTTAAATGTCACTGCAAGGTATAAAAAATAAGGCATTTATTTTCATACTTTATTATGTAGAAGAAAAAGAAACACGTCTAACCATCCAACTCTAAAATAGAAAATTAATATTCTACTAAAATTAGGCATTACATTCACTGACAAAAACGTAGGAAGACCCCTCGACTATGTGTTCTTTTGAGATCGACCCCTCATCTTCGTGCTTCCATACTTATACTCTCTTAATTTTTAATTTTCAAATTTAAGTAATTTTATTCAAATAACTGTAGAATTCTTAATAAATTTACAGATAATTTTATCAAATAAATATATTTTAATTATTTTTAGCAAATTAAATTAAAATAGTTGGATTCTGATAGTTGACAGATGTATTTAATTTTACATAATGTTTAATCAATCTCACAAAATAATTTTTTAAAAAAATTATAAATTAAGAAGCGTTGACATAAAATTAAAGTTGCATTTATTTCAAAATGTTTTATAGTTTAGAGGTGTTTCCACGCATGTTTACTGCATGCCTCCAGAGTAAAATTATTGCCTAGTAAATAAATAATATTTATAGAGATATAACTCTATAGTCTACAAATAATATGATAGACCAAGTCCAGGAATTATTTATTAGGGAGAAATTATTGGCCTCGAAAAATGCAGGTTTTTTTTGCTCCAATAATACCTGTCAAAAAATTAGTAATCATTAAATGAGTTAATCTAGGTCCTCCATCCTAATAATTTAAAGGCTAAAAAATTATGCATTGCCAAAGCAAGGCATAAAAAAAAAAATTTATTTTGGGCTTCTTTTGCATTTAGCTTTTTCAAAAACTTTTTTTATAAATAATCTCACAAAATTTATATTTGCAAGATTGATTTTATACTCACACGCAAACGCCATTTGAGTTTTATTGTTTAGGGAAGTGATATTGTGCTCATTTGCTGAGAAAAAAAAGCTTATTTGTTTAGGAAAGTGATATTATGCTCATTTGCGCAAGTAAAAGTTAGATGATAAGAATTATCAACATAATATTTTTAGTATAGGGTTAATTTCATATAGATCTCTATATAAATAGCAAATATATCACTACAAATTTTAACTTTTATATATTATTTTTACAAAAGTTTTATTATTTTCAAATATGTCCCTGTTGTTAGAATTCGTTAGAAAATTTTAATTAATCATAAATTAAATACTTAATCCTGATTAATTTTTTATATTTTTACTCTTTTATATTATGCTGATATGATTTTTAAAGGAATATATTTGTGATGTTAAAATTGAAAATATAAACGATTTTCTAACGGTAACAAAGTAGAGAAATATATTTAAAAATATCAAATTTTTTATAAAGCCAATACATGAAAGTTAAATTTTGTAATAATATATTTATCATTCACTATATTTATATAGATCTGTATAAAATTAACCCTGTAGGATAAATACAAAAGAAAAAAAAAAACTTTTGACAATAACTACAGTATACACCTTTACAAAGAATATTACCCACCGCGCTGCGTGGTACAACTCTCAAAATTAATAATATTATTTTTTTAATTGAAGCTTTTGCTTTCAAGATTAATGTATTCTTTTGACTTGCCATTGCAGGGAAAAAAATATATTATTATTATTATTAGAGGACTAATATGCACGACATTAGAGATAAATATTCTCATCAGTACATTATTAAAATATATTAAGAACAAAAAATATATTAAAATATCCAAGAGCTGTAACCTCAGGTGATTTTATTTGAATGGGTTCATTAACATGTTGGTCTTTGAATGTCCATTCATAAAAAACAAATCAATCATGTTTTTAAAAAAATATATAATAAAAATATTTTTTTTTAATCATGATGAAATAGATAAATCTAAATAAATTATTTAATTGATTGAGAACGCTACATCACTTAATCACTATATAACTGGTGCGTTATAAATTTTTTCGTACTCTAGTGGGCGTGGACCCTACCGGCCATAGAAGTCTATTACGTAACAGCTATATTACATTATTTATATCCAATCAATCATATTTTTTAAAAAAATATAATAAAATTTTTTAAAATTTATGATAAAAATAGAAGAATTTTAAAAAAGTAATTTGATTGGTTGGAAATACCACATCATTAATATGACTACTGCATTTTAAATTTTCTTTCTATTGGCCACTCAGCCCACATGTACGAAGGGCGGGAAAAACATCACATATGGAGCTCCCATTGGCTACCATCGGTTAATTTTATCTTTATTTATTTTTTAATTTTTTTAAAAAAATTGTATTAAAAAATAGCTTATGAATTTTTGAATAAAGGCAATATTAATACATAGCGGCAGATCGAAAACTCTCCGATGAAGCATCATTAAAGAGCTACCATAAAGTTTTGTATAATTATGAAAAATGTTAGGGGTGAATTTAGATATTTGCATTCTGTCAAAGTAAGAAACTATGACATATCTATTTGGAACAAATATGCACCTATATATAAATTTTAATTTTTTTTCTTAGAATTCACAAAAACTTTAATTTGAGTTCTAGTCAAAAAAGAAAAAAAATGATAAGACAAATAGAAAGTGAGAGCCTTTAAATGAATGGATTTTAATATGTACATATAATTTAGAAGTGTTTATCTGGCGTGGCTCAATCATTACAGTTAAATATAGACTATTTGAACATTCTAAAAATCATATTTTATAACTTTTTGATATTATTTATTTAATTTAAAACTTAAATAGCTTTAAAAATTTATTAATTTTGAGACAATTTAAATACTAACGAATAATGTCATAAAATCTCAAATTTTCAAATCTAAGAAGTTCAAATAGCGTAGATTAAGTTTTTTCGCCGATCGCTAAATTGAATGACTCCTGCGGAAAATGATGCACAAGTAAATAAGACAGTTCACTTTCAAGTATATTCTCGCCTGACTGATATAGTAATCTTAAAATAAAGCTAAACTAAAAACTAAATTAAAATATTTATAGAAGTAAAAAGAATTATTTACTTTCGTATTTTTATTAATCGTAAGTTAGTTTAATTGTGGGTCGCCATTGTTAAATATAATGAAATGTATTTGAAATTTATAGAAACTAAAATTTATGATTTATGACATCAAATTCACATTATTTTTTAGATAAATAATATTTTAAAAAATTAAACAGATTAGACTATACGTAAAGGTGTCAATTTATTGTTATCGCAAAAACAGCAATAAAATAAATAAATAAATGACTTGTTTACTTTTAAATGTATATAAAATATAACAATAGTAATAATAAATATTATTATTATTATATTATTATTATTAAAAGCTATAGTGTAGGAATATTGCGCGTGGGCCCCAACTCGGTCCTTCTCCACTTGGCAACAGAATCGCATATGCGCCGGAACGAATGGGGACAAAGAGAGACACGTGCGAGCTTCACACGATACAGTTAAAACGAGCCCGATCCACGAGGACTCCCTGGACCGTACACCAACTAACGAATGTCATTGCCTGAACCCGGTCTATAGACCGCACAGGTCAAATCAACTTTGTTGCCCACTGATTTTGGTCAAATTTCTCGACAATCCCTCTACTTTTATCTAAGGAAAATTTCACCAGTGCCCCTCTTAGAGGCCATTATATCACAAATGCTCCTCTAAAATTAAAATATCACTAATATCCTTCTAAATATCAATTCAGGTTAAAGTCCAGAAAAAGCATTATCCATTAATTTTTAAATACCAAATTTCCCCCTAATATCAATTTAACAGTAAAAAAATTTAAAGTTATTTAAATGATTGGTTATAAATTTTGAACTGTACATACTAACTAAATTTTACTTTTTAAAACTTTTAATAAAATATTTATGGTTTACTAAATATAAAATGCTCCTTTTTAATTTTTGGCTATGAAATTATATAGTTTATTATGATATATAACTGTCAATATTAGTATTCAATATTACCTTAAGAGTTAATTATTTTTAATTCTATTTAAGTATAATAATTTACATACATTACACAAAAAAAATAGATAGTCAAAATTTTTGATAGTAAAGTATTTTTTATGTGTCATTCATATAAAATTCATTTTCTATAATAAAATGAAAGTTCGCAAAGTTTTTTTCACCAATAGGCCATTTGAACGACTTTTAATTTTAATTTTTTTTATTTACACCTCCTTAATTTTATTTTCTTTTTACAATTGAGTGATTTTTATTAAGCAAATTTTTAAAAAAAAATAGTAAATCAATAAATGAGATTTCTTGATTAAGAAATTTTACTACGTGCAAAAACCTAATAAAAAAACTAAAAGCTTAAGAGGCCTTAATAAAAAAAAAAATGTTGAAGGGCTCTATTTTATAATATACCTATAGGTGAGGGGTCTCCATACACTTTTACTCACCAACAATTAGGGATAAAAATGTCATTTTACCTTATAAAATTAACAAAAGCAAATAGAGAATGATAATAAGGAATTTATGATAGTTTATGAGGTTTGAGAGGATATTAATGAAAATTTAAAATTTTAAAGAATATTTATGATATTTTTAAATTTTACAAGGGTAGTCATGAAATTGCCCCTTTTATCTATTATGCAACCCATTGCCCCATATTTCGTAGCTGCATTAGAATCTTGAATTTCGCTCTCTAAGATGCGAGTGCATACTATCTAAATAAAATTATAAAATAAGTAGAGTTAGCATATATTTTGTCAAAAGATAAGAACCTATGTGGATCTTTGTTTTGGCAGAACATGTAAAACTCTATTATTTGCTAAAATAGCATTGAACTCCATGCAATAGTTTATCTAACTATAATTTTTAGGGTAAACTTCATATACCATCCGTGTGGCTGTGATTTCGCACTTTTTTCACTTTAGTACCATATGGTTTAAAGTGTATCAAGTTAGTGTCCTATAGTTTTATTTTTATCTTTTTATTTGTTTTTTTGTTAATATTTCGTTAAATTATATACAAAAAATTTCAGATACCCGATATAGATTTATTGAATATTCACTTTAGTACCTTTTAGCTTTAACTTTGTTACTGATTTAACAAAAAAATTAATAAAATCAATAATAAAAAGATNAAAAAAAAAAAAAAAAGATATTTGAAGTTTTTTCTAAATTTTAACCACTAGAATTAAAAACTAGCAGATATTGTGGACTCTAGTACTAGGTTCTGATCATAGCAAACTTTCAATAGGAGACTTCGCTTTCGATTACATTAAAATTTTAGTTAGAAAGTGACCGGGACTTGAAGGAAACGTTTGAACAAAAACCAGGAGAAAAGTAAAGACTTGATGTTAAGTGGTCGATGTGACGACGTGGCAGACATTGTCCACAAAATGAATTTTCCAACGACAGCCTGGCGACGGCTTATGCGTACCCGTCGTATTCAAATTACCTGCAGCACAGATCACCACCTCTCATGTCTCTTCGTCTCTCTCTCTCTCTCTCTCTCTCTCTCTCTCTCTCCTCCCTAAATCTCGCCTCTAAATATCGGTGAGATCGCCTCGGTCGGGCTCTCGTGGCCTTCACCTCCCCTCTCCCGCGAAATCCATGGCGTCTCTCCTCGAATCCGGGTGGCTGGTAACGATCGACTCCTCTCGCTCTTCGATTCGTGCTCTTTTCCGATCGAATCCGTGCGCATTTTTGTAGATTTGGTGGATTCTACTCTTCTCCGAGTGGTGTGATTTTGGAGCAGTTTTTGTTGATTAGTCTTTAGTAATGTAGCTTCTCATATTGATCCATTGGAAGGATTTAGATCGTCTTCGGTGTTTATGGGCTCTGTAGTTGTTAGATTGGTGCGTGTAGTGTAAGGATCGAGGAATGGGAAGGCAAAAATGGATTGAGCTTGGGATTTAGATTCGTTTGATGGTTTTTGGGCGGACTGAGATGCTCTTTTAGGTGCTTGATTTGTGTTCTTCCTGATCGGACTTAATAGCTAGCTGTGATTTTTGGAGCTCGTTTTGTTGATTGGGTTTCAGTAATGTAGCTTCTTATACTGATCCATTGGAAGGATTTAGATCGTGTTCGTAGTTTTCTCGGGTCTTCTATTTGTTTAGATTGGTGCGTGCAGTGTAACAATCAATGAATCAGAAGGCAAAAATAGATTGACCTTGCGGTTTAATTTATTTTGGAGTTTTGTTTTTTTTTGAGGAAAATTTATTTTGGTGGTTTGTGGGCGAAAATGGATGCTCTAGCTGTTTGATTCGTGTTCTTTGCGTTTATATTTGCATGCATTTTGGATTATTAGATGGAGTCTTCTCTCCTTCAGAAGTGTGATTGTGGAGCTCTTCTTGTTCATTGGGATTCAATAATGTAGGTTTCGTTCGTAGTTAGACCGTATTAATGGTGTTTTGGGCTTTTAGTTGTTATATTGGTGCGGGTAATGTAACAATGAAGGTACTCTGGCACAAATGGATTCTGAGCTTGTGATTCTGAGTTGTTTGATGGTTTTTGGGTGATACTGGAGACTCCTATGAATGTTATTTTGTGTTTTTTGCAGTTGGATTCATCTGCTGTTTGTAAGATCATTAGATGGATTCATATCCTTCAATAACTGTGGTTATGGAGCTCTTTGTGTTCAGTAGGTCCCTTAAATTTGTTGTTAGAAGTATCTAGATCGTAATAATGGTGTTTAGGGCTGTCTAGAAGTTAAATTGGTGTGTTTAGTCTATAATTGAGAAATTGGTAAGCGAGAAGCTACTTGTTGATCTACTCCATTCGCTGAATTCCAATGCAGGTTTGTAGTGCTACAGAGATTAGAACCTGAATCACAGGAACATGGTCAGATCTACAATTATGCTATGATATACTCCTCTCTCTGTTTTATCTGTGTTCGTTTGTAAAAAGATTTGTATGCATTTTGGGCACATTGATTGATACTTGCTTCTCTTACTGAGAGATGTGATTTTGGAGTTCTTCTTGATGAGAAGGATTTAGTAAAGTAGCTTCTTATATTGATTCCTTAGAACTAAATATTTTATTAAAGTTATATTGAGATATCTCTGTGGTGGTCAAGAACTTGAAAAGTGAAAATGGATGGTGAGTTTGTGATTTTGAGTTGTTTGACGGTTTCCTGTTCTGTTAGTCTTAGATTTCGGTGCTTTCGTATAATAGCTTTTTGATAGTTGGAGTGTCTTCAAGAGGTTTGACGATCTCTGATATGATACCTGCAATGGGTCCTAATGCTGCCATCAGTTTATTTAGATTACTGATCTCTCATGTAAAGAATGAAAAATCTATTAGTTCGAGTTGACTAAACCAGCTAGACCTATCAAATAGTAAGATGGAGCAAACAGTTGGAACATTTTTGGCTTAATGAAATAGATAGGTCTGATATTTCAGGTATGTTACTGGACTTGGTTTGATATATAATTACTTATTGCATTTATGATGATTTTCAGGACATGGCTGTTTTTTAAGACATGATTTAAACTTCAAAGCAAGAAAATAGCACTAGAATATACTGAAAAAGTAATACGGAAACATCTCAGAGAAAATTGATAAAATGTCTAATAAATTACTTTCCTCAAAAAATGATAATTTTCTGCAGTTGTATGATTTTGTATATACTGCTACTTTATTACCTGCTAGCTGCTATGAATTAGACATAATACCCTTTTTAAATTTGGTGTTGCAGTATCTGATAACTCATTTCAGTGAATTTCAATTGGCTACTGTGGTAACTTTCATAATACATGAAAGTGTCTTCTTCTTATCGGGCCTTCCATCTTTATACTTCGAGAGATCTGGGCTTTTCAGCAAATACAAAATTCAGGTTTGCTTAGATGAACTGCTGAAAGTGGCTCTTGTTGTTTTTTTTTTTTTCAGTAGCTAGCATTTTCTTGCACAAAATTCTGGCTTTCATCTTTACATTTTAAGAGAAACATGTGTTTTGTTTGCAGAAAAAGAGCAATGCTCCTGCTTCACAAGATAGATGTGTTCTGCTGCTAATTCTGTACCACGTATGCGTGAACTTGCCAGTTATGATTGTTTCCTATCCCACCTTCAGATTCATGGGCCTTAAAAGCAGTCTCCCATTGCCTCATTGGTACTCCCAGCTTACTTTTCAGAAACTCTCAACTCTCAATTCAATATTCATATGAAAATTCCCTCGTTTCATATAAATCTGCCCTTTAACAAAAGAAATTTCAAAGAAAAAAAAATTGCTTATAATTGTATACATGAAATCAAAATGTAAATAAATATGAGTGAAGGGGATTTTACTGGTTTATCTTTGCAAAGTTATTCTATGCTCATTTATACCCATGTAAATCTGAAATTTTGTTCATACTCTTAGGGCGTGTTTGGTTCGCATTTTTTTCACCCTGGAATCGGAATCGGAATGGGTAAATCCGTTTGTGGGTGTTTGGTACGCAGGAGTCCCATTCCGATTCCGATTCCCGAGTGGAATGGGAATCCCCCAATCACCTCTTTTTCAATCCGGTCTAGGAGGCCGGATTGAAAGTTGAATCCGGACGGAATGGATATTTATTCGGATTAAATTTATTTTTTCAATTTTTTTAATTAAAATATGAGTTAAAATTTAAAAATTAAATATATAATTTTAAATTTTAATTTAAACCTAAATTAAAAATTAAAATTTAATCAAGTATTTCAAATCTAACTTATGAATTTGAATTTAAATTAAATTTTAATTTATATAAAGTTTTATTCAAATTTTATTTCAAACTTAAATTAAATTTATGGATTCAAATTAAAATTTAAATTGTAATTTTAAGTTTGAATTTGAATAAATCAAAATTTAGTTTCATATTTTGAATTATCCACTCAACTTCAAAGTTTAATTTTTTTTAAAAAAAAATAGATTTAAAATTTTGACATTATTTCAAAATTTTGATGTAAATTTTTAATATTTAATTTTTAATTTGAATTTAAATTAATATATTATAAAGATAATGTTAGTATATTAATTTGATTACGTTTTTTATATCCACCTGAACCAAACACTGATAATGGGAATGATTTATTCCGATTCCTATTCAGGTGATAAACCAAACAGAATTAGGTAATGAGTCATTCCGATTCCGATTCCAGCTTATTTTGATTCCGATTCCGATTTCGACTCCGACTTCGAACCAAACACGCCCTTAGATGTATCATTTCTTCTTTTATTTTGTATTGTGAAAATGTTTTTGCAGAGAGGCATTTCTAATAAGGCATGTGCAAGAAACTAAGTTTTTATAAAGAAAAAAAAAGAAAAAGAAAAGAAACTAAGTTTTTGATGGGAGTAAATGAAGAATCAGATTATGTCTATATTTACACATAAATATTTTGTAGGGGTACATATATATCTAAATATCTAAACTATGAGATTCGGTATATGTAAATGCTTGCTGACATTTTAAAACTATGTAAATCATCTGTTCCTGTAGGACTGTTATCCTTTCTCAAATTCTTTTCTACTTCATCTTGGAGGATTTTGTATTTTACTGGGGCCACAGAGTGTTACACACAAAATGGCTGTACAAGCATGTTCACAGTGTTCATCATGAGTAAGTAATATTTGCCTCATAGATGATTCCTTTATTTCTTATTGAGATATATACATATGCACTGTGGGATATTATCTGTTTATATAAATCCCTGAAAATTGAATATCCTACCATTGTAATTGCAAATGACCCCCTTTTAGAAACATTTTTTAATACAAAACCAACTTCCCCACATTTGAGGGACAACCAAATTCAACTTTCGCAGGATATATGTAATATATATTTGCACAGGGATATAGATATTAAGGCCCTCTCTTCTTTATTACTAATTGACAAATTACATGCAGATATGCTACGCCTTTTGGATTGACCTCAGAGTATGCCCATCCTGCTGAAATACTGTTCCTTGGCTTTGCTACCGTTATAGGGCCTGCTCTCACCGGCCCTCACCTATTAACTTTGTGGCTATGGATGGTGTTGAGAGTATTGGAAACAGTTGAAGCTCACAGCGGGTACCACTTTCCATGGAGCCCATCAAATTTCTTGCCGTTGTATGGAGGGTGAGGCCAAACTAAATCATTTTTTTCTCTTTTCATGTTACCAATGACTTATATTCCCCAGTAAAGTTATGTATTTACATACATCCCTGCAAAATTTGAGTTTTCACCGGGACTCTTAAAATCTTAATTCTTAAATATACGTTATTGTACTTACGGAATTACAAAGCCTCTTCCCCATGAATTGGAAGAAAATAGCATTTTTTGTAAGAAAAATGAACAGGTGAGTTTGAAAATTCAGATTTTACGGGGATATATATATGTAGAAGCCTCTTGTCCATTTGTTCTTGTACTTCTCATCACTCACACTTGACGATTGCTTTTACAGTGCCGACTTTCATGACTACCACCATCGCGTGCTTTATACAAAATCTGGAAACTACGCGTCTACTTTTATCTACATGGACTGGTGAGTATCAGTTTTCTAATATGTACATGTAAGATAACTGATGTAGTTGAAGTCATCAATCTGGTCCCAGTTGAACAAATTTTGAAATTGGTAAGAATTAAGCAAAGGCCCAGCTCATTGGATGAATTGCAGCCTTGATTATTGTCTTAGAACTATCAGTCCAGATCTAAACAATTAGAAAAATTTTCATTTGTACCCACTAGCACCCATAATTTATATAACTAGGTGCCATACAAAGCTTAAAATATCATAATTGCCTTTGTATTAATAAAAACTGTTGAGGGACATACATATGACACTGTCGAGCTTGTGAATGACACATTTGAAATTTGTCCAAAAGTATATCACCAACTATATACCAAGTAACCATATTTTTTTAAAAAAAGCTTCCTGTTGCAGCGGGAGAAGCTTTAAATTGGAGCTTTTAATCTTGTGGCTGAAAAGCTTGCCAACAAAGTTCCACACATATTATTCACACGTTGAATTGCTGCTTCAGTTTGTGTTCTAGAAGCCAAGCAAAGTTGGTTGCTTCATGTTGCAATGGCATAGTTGGAAAGTATACCTAATTCATTGTAAATGATTTACGTTAACCAACATAATGCTCTATGTCCTGCAAAAGCTAAAATCCTCTGCACTGCCTGTGAAAAAACCAAGAGGCAAGATATAGGTATTTTTTATTTCTTTTTCCAATTTATAACTGTTTTCATTATTTCCTTGGTCTCTATAACAGGCTATTTGGCACCGACAAAGGTTACCGTAAGCTAAAGGCCCTGGGGGAAGAAATGAAGCAACTGTAAATTCTTGAAGAAGGTACCTACTAGCTTTCTCACATCTCAAAAGCACTTCTGAGGGCATTTGGATTTTGGTTTTAAATGTGCCTGATGTTCCTTTGTTTTGATAATGAAAGAATAGGCATAAAAATTTGTCTTGATTGGCAACCTAGAAAGGAGGTGAGGTTTTGTTTGCTTATTTCGCCTGCATGATGAATGTATTTCCCGTCGGCAATCCAATTCACCAACTGATCTGTCTTTTGGCTTATATTCTTCAACTTTTCTATTCAAAACTTAAAATCTACTGGATGGACAATTATTTATTTCAATCAACCATCCTTTCATTGGCATGCGGCTATGACGAAATTAAATATTTTTGAGTGTTCTGATAGCACTGTAGTTAAAAGATTAGGAGATCTGTAATTTGGTTGAAGTTGAAATGACGGTCTCACATTTCTTTTCGTACCACGCGGCGGTCATGTTGTTATAAGCTTCGGCAAAAACTGCATCTGTTGGTGGAGAATGATCCCACTTCTCAGTAGATGATGTAATGACAGGGTCAAATGTTGTGCTGAAAATTTCTGCATGCTGGGGCAGCGGAAAATCTGCACCCCACAATGTTGGGCAGTTTCTGTATGGCTGCTTTGATCATAACAACCATTAGTTTTAGGACTTTTTTGCATGCTTGTTCAACCCATGTTTTATATTACTTACGTTTGTTCGTTTGGCATAAACAATTATTTCTCCAATTGTAGCTATAACGATGACAGGGTAAAATGTCGTGCTGAAAATTTCTGCGTACTAGTGCTTGAGAAAATTTACGCCCTGTAGTATTAAGCAGTTTCTGAGTGGTTGCTTTGATCTTAACAACCAATATTTTTAAGACTTCTTCATGCGCTACTTAAGGCATGAATAATTTATTTATTTAACTATTAAGTCAAATCTTATGCAAACTTACTCTTAAATTCTATCAATATGCACTAAAATTTAAGTCGATCATCATCTTACAAATAATAATTTATTAGAGAATGTAAACAAGCACCAAACTTCACTCCTGCTGCAGTTCAACCCCGGTTTTGAATAACGACACTTTCTTAACTACAAGCACGCTGCATATTTGAAATACATCTAAAGTGAATAAGAAAACACATCCAACCACATACTATTATCTTTTGAGCTTTCTATATAGTATATAAGGATACGGTGATTATGTGTATAGTATTTGTGGAGTGGGTGAGGGTGAGTAGGGAGGGTTTATGTAGGGTGGGTACTATGAGATACATTTGAGCTAGAAATGAGGCGAGGGAGAAACAGCTCTGTGGTGCTGCAGTTCCATGTTGTTTTCCGGATCGATGTGGAGGAGGGCATCTAGAAGGGCGGATCGATCGCGAGCTATGGGGAAGCAGTGATCTCTATTACACTTGATAGGTTTAGAAATTGATGGAATTTCAGAATTGCGACATTAATTTTTGTGTTGTTTTGTCGTAAGGTGGTTTAATTGATTAAGAAGGTGTTCGGAAAAATTTATATTAATTGTTAGATGGGTCGATATAGGTTAGACGTTTCATCATTTTAATGGCGTAAAGATATCACAAATGTAAATTAGATTTTGTTAAATAAATACATTTAAACTATTTAAAAATAAGATTTATACTTTGATTCTTGATTACAAGACGTCTGTATCATCATTTTTTAAATAATATTGCATTTCAGCTCGTTTATTTTTGTGTCCACTCGAGGAAAGAGAACTAATTATCGAATAATGTATGAAATTAGATTTTCTAGAACCACTTCAAGTGGTAGTACGTCATGTTCAATTTGGTAGGTACCTGGTATTCATCGGATTTGGAGGCTGTCCATCATCTGAAAATAAGATGGGGGTGGACAAACAAAGTTCGTTTTGCCTGATCAATAGCATTCTAGCTTCATACATATATTTATATATATATAACTTATATATATATATTAGTATAGTATATATATTATGTTATTTATTATATATATATATTATATTTATTTATAATGAACTAATTCTATGCTTCATACACCTGTAAGTTCTACACTTGGGTCATAGCACCGTTGATGGCTCCGACCGCCGTCAACGCAGTAATGACTTTGGCTCGTGATATACGAAGCAGCGTCATGCAAAGATAAGCCACCATTGAAGCCACCTTCCTCCGCTCGCCAATTCGCCTGAGCGGGTAATCAGGGAATGCTTCTCTTGCTGTGAGCTCCTCATTGTTCAAGCAGCTGTCGAGAATACTAAGAAGAGGATCATGTCTCAACAATTCACTAACATAAGTAGAGCCTTCGGAGTAAAACCAGAACAATGTAAATCGTTTTTCTTAAAAACGATAGTTCTGAGAACGTAACCTGTTTGCTGCGAGCCGGAGTTTTGATTGTGCCCTGAGCTTACACAGGTTTAACGCGTATGTGTTTCGCTTCGCCCACTCGCAGGCCCAAGTTTCTTGTGACTTGATTTCATTGCTCCTGATCAATAAAATCCATAGAAGGGTACAGTTAATAACATTTCAAATTATCTAAAACAATCAAATTTTACTCATAATATCAATGAATGTGAATTCAAACTTCTACGTAGTCCTTTAGTTGCGCTATAAACGGAGAATAATATGGGAACCTTAACGAGTCCTGCCAATGGAGGATTATATAAAGTACAATATTACCCCTCTCCGGACGCCTTAATGAAGGGGGTGGGCTATTGGCTTAAACGAAGAGATTCAAAGTTGGGTGGCGTCATCATTAAAGAGTAGTCCTCAGGCTGTTTTACGTCTGTTAGTTGGCTTTGATTTATAGCCTGTCCCTGCGTGTTTAACCTAGGAAAAAGAGAAACCAAAACAAACCATCTTTTTGTTTGAATTAATAGTAGACCCTAGTTTGTCTATTTTTTTTTAATTAAAGATATCAGAGGGGCCCATAACTAACAGCTATCAATATCTATTTTAGTAGAGTTGCAATCGAATTACATGACTTGCGTTTCGATGCATTTTCTAACTTTTGATTAACTTTCATAGATCAAATATATAATGTCTTGTCATATTTAAGCATACTAAATTAGGTAGATTTTTTTTTTTTTTGATGATAAAAATATAGCATTCGCTTCTTTATGACCCGTCATTCCATTTAGAAGATAAACTTAGCTACATGGAGTGATACAATCAGATGATCCTCTAGAGGAGGATGAAAAGCAGGGGCGTTAGATCATGAATTAGGTAAGACTTCTTATATTGCTTACAAGTATGCTGAGTCTTTCCCTGGAAAATGGATTGAACACTTTCCTATTTAGTTCTCTCTTCGTTTCTTAGAGGAACTTCATCACACACCGATTGCCTGGTGACTTTTATTAAGTCCATCGTCTCCCATTTCCTCAAGCAATTTTGAAGATCTGCTTCATTTCGAGCACATGCATGCACTGTCGCGCCAAATCCTGCTAACTCTTCAACAATGGCACGCCTACATAAAAATTTTCAATTCAAAATAAATAAATATAAGTTTAAATTGATCAAGAATAGACAAATAAGGCTAATTACGGATTTTAAGGTGCCTATTTGGATCAATTTTTGGAACATATCTCTAACTTAAAAGAAGCAGCAACAAAGTATTTTTGCAAAATAGTAGTAAAAAAAAAGGCATATCTGGAACTTTTGTTGCAAGGAAACTCAACTTTTTATTTATTTATTTCTTTATTTCTTTACTTTTTGCGATTTGCAATCACATGAAAGTTCATGTGGGTCTATGACTTTTTGCCCCTCTATCGATATATTATACCTTATTCCCCACAAATTTAAGATTATCCTCACCTTGAAATTAAGCAAGAATAGACAAAAAAAAGGTTTATTATAGGCTTTAATAAATGCCTGTTTGTATTAGTTTCTGTAACATACGACAAACCCTTTTACCAAAAGAAGATTTAGAACTTTTTTCGTTAGAGAAAATTAAGTACATGAGAGAAACATGATGAGAAAAATACTTTTAAATTATTTTAATAATTCCAAAGCTTATATTTCATGCAGTGAACAATAATCTAACTTAAGTGAGAGCCTGAAAAATCTTTCATCATTATGTGACAATAAATTAACTACTGATGGGACTTATTAGAGAATTTAATATATATAAATTTAGGCAAGATAGTTAATTGAACCAAATCCACTATTTGCATATTAAATTTCACCCTTCTAAACTTTCTTTTTTTCAATTCTTTTTGTGCAATTTACAATCACACTAAAGTCCAAGTTGTCCAGAATTTTTTGCCCCTTCATATATTAATCATTCCTTAGTTCTTCACAAAGCTTAAAATCAACTTCTCCTTTATTTTTCTACTTCTCTTATTAAAGAGGAAAACAAGTGCAGGTTTTGATAAAGAAACACACAAAAGTTCCAAAAGGAGACTAGTGAATAAACAAGCAAATATATAAGCCAATGACAACACAAATTTAACATTAAAATATATATGAGTTTATACTAAATATAATATACCCAATCCCTTTGGTGCCTCCTGTGACCAGAGCCGTTGCTCCAGCAAGTGTCCATCTCTCTCCTCTCTTACTACAATCCATCCTCTCTCTCTCTCTCTCTCTCTCTCTTAAAAATGCATGCACTTAATTTTTCCTCCAATTTCTTTTTATTTATTTTTTTTATTTTTTTCCCTTTTCTTTGCTAGGTTTTGATTTATAATAACTGGAAGAAGTTCACAGTTCTCTGTCACACTTAACACAGTGGGCCTTCTTAGAAAAGCACCACACTTATTAGCTACAGCTACGGCCACATATTTATTCCTAATTCCCTACCCATTCTCAGCTAAACACATACTACGGCCGCGTGTGCATTCTCAGGCCACTGTTACTAGGTTTATTTGTTTGGTTGGACGTAAAATCATAAAAAAAATAATTTTTCGTAGAAAAAAAAAATGGAAAAAAAATTATGTTTTATAGTATTTATTTAGTTTGTAGGAAAAAAAATAGTTCTTCGTCGATATTTGTTTGATTGAAAAGAAAAAAAATTTATGTTTATTTGGTTCGATAGAAAAAAAATGAATGAAAAAAGTTTTATCCAGTTTGAACTTTTATTTTCCGCCGAAAAACAGTAAAAGATGAAAACTTTAATTTTTTTTTCCAAATTTATAAAAATATTTTTACGAAAAAATATTCTTACGTCGATCCAAATAAGCGAAAAAGTATTTTTCATACCAAAGTTAATTTTTCAATTCGTTTTACGCCAAACCAAATGCCCCCTTAGCTAAACACATACGATGACCGCATCAATCCCTTTCGTTTTCAAATTTTAAGTCTCTTAATATTTTGTTGTTTTAAAATATTTTATCAAGTTAGAAATTCATAAGGAGCAACATATGCTATTTGGAAGGATTTTCTATTTAATTTTGGTCAAAAAAATTCAAATTCACTGAGAACTCCCTCAGCTACAGGCCATTTTGAAATAGACTTTTTTGAGTATATAATTTTTCGACCCACACTTACTCAACTATTTTTTATTTAAATTGTTATACTCGATCGGTTAAATTAAAGATATTATTAAATTTGATACTCCTATTAATTTTTGGTTCTTAATTACTACAAATTTATCTATTGAAAGTAACTAAAACTATTAATTTCAACAAAACTAATCAATAGTAACTTAATTAACATTTTAATATGATCGACCAAAAATAGTGACGTTCAAAAAAAAAAAAAAAAGATTAGAAAGAATGTCAAACAAAATGAATAAAGTTTGAGGGATAATTTCGAGAACTGGATCCAACGGTGGAGATCATTTCAGACAGGGCAAAATGTCGTGCTGAAAATTTCTGCACACTAGAGCTTTGGAAAATTTCTGCACACTAAAGCTCTAGACCTATATCTAGAGATGTTCAATAGAAATATATTATTATTCAGATAATTTTACACCATTTTCAAACTTCTTAGATGTCCATTTTTCCTTCTTTTTCTTTTTTTTTTTTTTTTCCTTCTACCATGATATAAAAACTAAAACAAGCTGATGATAAAGATTGAAGCACGAAAAGGATGGTTCCAATAAAAAAAATGTTACATATACAAGCAAACTAGATACACTTTGAAGAGTAACACAAGTTACACATCCAACATAACTATATTATATGTATATATGCACTTGGAGCTTCTATATATATGTGAAGCGCTTCCAAAAGTTTCAACACCTGTATAAGTTTCTACATAAGCTTCATGAACCTGCTAGCTAGGGAGGACACTAAGAAGCTCCGTTGATGCTGCGGCCGCCGTCGACGCAAACGACTTGGCCAGTGATGTACGACGCCGCCGGCATGCAGAGAAAAGCCACCGTCGAAGCCACCTCCTCCGGCTCGCCGATTCGCGCGAGCGGAATCCGAGCAGTTTCTCTCGCCATGAGCTCCTCATTGTCAAGTAGCTGTTTAAGCACAACAAGATGGAACAACTGCTGTAACAACAAATTTATAAAATAAAATGAAAAAAAACTTTAAATACCATATTTGTGGTTTCGCACTTTCTCACTTTAGTATCCTATGATTTAAAATATATCACTTTCGTATTCTGTAGTTTTATTTTTTTTTCTTTTTGTTATTCTATTCACTAATTTTTTTGTTAAATTAGTGATGAAGTTAAAATTAAATGATACTAAAATAAATATTCGATAAATTACATGTGAGGTGTATGAAGTTTTTTGTATATGATTTAATAAAAAATTAATGAAAGGACTAATGAAAAAAGAAAAAATAAAATTACAGGATACTAAATTGATGCACTTTAAATAACAGAGTGCTAAAGTGATATTTGAAGTATTTTCTAAAATAAAACTCTGCGAATGTTACCCATTTCGCGAGCGGAGTTTTGATTGATCCGGGAGCTACGCAATTCGCGCGTATGTTATCACCCGCCCACTCGCAGGCCAGATTCTTCGTGACTTGATTCATGGCTCCTAGTACAAGATTTCGAAAATCAAGCATATATATCAAAATTTAGTTAAAACGAAAAAAAAAAAATCGAATTCACATGTATCTATCTATCTACCTTTAGTTGCTGCATAGATGGAGAAAGAAGGGAACCCTGTAATTCCTGCAAGGGAGGATATAAAGACAATATTACCCCTCCCTGATGCCTTAAGAAAGGGGTGGGCTAATTGGCTTAGATGGAAAGCAGAGTCAAAGTTTGTGGCCATGGTAACAGAGTAGTCCTCTGCTGTGTACTCTGTAGTTGGCTTAGATTGCCCTGTTCCTACATTGTTAACCTAGAAGAGAGCCAAAATATAGATTATTTGGATCATATATTATTAATTTTAGTAATATATTCAAAGACAAATTAACAGCTCTTTAGATAGAATCTTTTAAAACAAGGGAGATAGTCCCTAGGATATGGTCCAATTTCACTTTGGTACCTAGGATATTTTCGCTTGCAGCGATATTTTCATTGTAGTTGTTGCTCCAATGATTCAGATTAGAACTTCTGCTTTCGTAGCCTATAATAGAAGCTAATGTTGGCCACCTACCAGCTCTAACAGGGATTTTGCTTTAGAGTCAAGCGAAAAACTGCTTAATTGTCTTCAATGCAGACCTAAGTTTTCCCATTTGTTATTTTCTATATGTACACGCAATTGAAACATGGATTCGCAACTTCTTGCTTTCCACACACATACACATATATAGAATTGGGCTTAATAGTATTCAGACTCTTTTGCTATCGAGTTTTTAATTTTTAAATAAAAATTTGTAGGATGATAATAGTGGTTCCTTCAGGGTTGAGTGGGCAGTTGGTTGAATTGTATGATGTAAAGGATGGAATTGATTAAACGGCAAAGTCGAAAGCAAAAAAACTCAAATATTATTAATAGTATTCCAGCTCAACTCTCTCTCTCTTTCTCTCTCTCTCTCTCTCTCTCTCTCTCTCTCTATATATATATATATATATTCTTTGTTAACTAAAAAATAAATCTAGTAAAAAATGGGTTCAAAATATTAACATCTTTAACCCGTTAAGTGTTGAACGTGAGAATTGAATCCACGACCTCACAAAATAAAAGAATCTAGAATCGACTCTGATACTATGTTATCTAAAGATCAATCTGTTAGGAAATATGCTCAAAAAGATATAGTAACACCCTTAAATCATGAACTTTTTTTTTTTGTTGATAGAGAAAAAATCATGAACTTGTTCATAGATGAATACATAATCTTTCGGCACATATATAATATGCATGTAAGATATATAGTTTTATATTACTTACAAGTATGCTGAGCTTTCCTTTGAAAATGGATTGGACCCTCTCCATTAGTTTCTCTCTTTCACATCTAGAAGAGACATCACAAGCTGATCCAGTGACTTTTAAGTTCATTTTTTCCCATTTACTCAAGCAATTTTGGAGGTCTACTTCATTTCTAGCACATGTATGCACTGTTGCACCAAGTACTGCTAACTCTTCAACAATAGCATGCCTGGATAAAATTTTCAATTCAAAGCAAATATATAAATGATTAGAGAATTTAATATAAATTTAGGCAAGATAGTTAATTGAACCAAATCCACTATTTGCATTTTAAATTTCACCCTTCTAAACTTCCTTTTTTTCAATTCTTTTTGTGCAATTTACAATCACACTAAACTCCAAGTTGTCCAGAATTTTTTGCCCCTTCATATATTAATCATTCCTTAGTTCTTCACAAAACTTAAAATCAACTTCTCCTTTATTTACCTACTTCTCTTATTAAAGAGGAAAACTAGTGCAGGTTTTGATAAAGAAACGCACAAAAGTTCCAAAAGGAGACCAGTGAATAAACAAGCAAATATATAAGCCAATGACAACACAAATTTAACATCAAAATCTATATGAGTTTATACTAAATATAATATACCCAATCCCTTTGGTGCCTCCTGTGACCAGAGCCGTTGCTCCAGCAAGAGACCATCTCTCTCCTCTCTTACTACAATCCATCCTCTCTCTCTCTCTCTCTCTCTCTCTCTCTCTCTCTCTCTCTCTGCAGATCTCTCTCTTTTAAAAATGCATGCACTTAATTTCTCCTCTAATTTCTTTTCATTTATTTTTTTTATTTTTTTCCCTTTTCTTTGCTAGGTTTTGATTTATGACTGGAAGAAGTTCACAGTTCTCTATCACACTTTAACACAGTGGGGCTTCTCAGAAAAGCACCACACATTGACACATACAAATTCCCTACCCTTTCTTAGATAAACACATACTACGGCCACATCAAATAACCCTTTCTTTTTTACAGGCCGTCCCAACGCAAGGGCTTGATGATTGGTATCCGAGATCTAAGTTCGAATCCTAGTTGATTCACATTTCCAGCTAAGTTTATTTCTTAATGAAATAAACGAAGCAGATAGCATACTACCGTTTTCTAAAAAAAATCCTTTTTTTTTTTTTTCAAATTTTAAGTCGCTTAATATTTTGTTGTTTAAAAATATTTTATTAAATTATCAAATTAGAAGTTCATAACCAGCAACATAGGCTATTTGGAAGGATTTTCTATTTAATTTTGGTTAAAAAAATTCAAATTCACTGAGAAGTGAGTAAGTGTGGGACGAAAAATTATATACTCAAAAAGTCTATTTCAAATTAGAAGTTCATAACCAGCAACATAGGCTATTTGGAAGGATTTTCTATTTAATTTTGGTTAAAAAAATTCAAATTCACTGAGAAGTGAGAACTCCCTCAACTATAGGCCATTCTGAAATTTGAAATAGACTTTTTGAGTATATAATTTTTCGTCCCACACTTACTCAACTATTTCGTTTTTTTAATTTAAATTGTTATACTTATTTAAGTTAAAGATATTACTAAATTTGATAGTCCTATTAATATTTGGTTCTTAATTACTACAAATTTATCTATTGAAAGTAATTAGAACTATTAATTTTAACAAAACTAATTAATAGTAACTTAATTAAAATTTTAATATGATTGACCAAAAATAGTGATGTTCAAAAAAAAGATTAGAAAGAATGTCAAACAAAATGAATAAAGTTTGAGGGATAATTTTGAGAACTGAATCCAACGGTGGAGATCATTTCCGACAGAGCAAAATGTCGTGCTGAAAATTTCTGCATACTAGGGCTTTGGAAATTTTACACTCTGCAGCAGTTTCTGAGTGGTTGCTTTGATCTTAACAACCAATATTTTTAGCACTGTTTCATGCGTTACTTAAGGCATGAATAATTTATTTATTTAACTATAGTTAAATCTTATGTAAACTTGCTCTTATGAAATATCGGTTCGTTGATACTAACCATTAATCTCAAAAGATCGAGCCGTTAAAAACAACATACACAGATCTCAATTATGACCCGGCCAATCAGTCTCATGCTATTTTGAACGTGATTCTGCCCATTTCAGCCTCCTGCCATTTCCTCGGCTGTGACTAGGCCCAACTAATCTCACCCCACTTCGAACATTACTCAGTCCAATCCGGCCTTCTATCATTTCGAATATGACTCGTTCCAATCTAACCTCCCGTCGCAGAGTAAAATGTTGGTCCCTTTAAGCCAACAATAAATTCTATCAGTATGTACTATAGAATTTAAATGGCTCATCATCTTGCAAATAGCAATTTATTAGAGAAAGTAACCAAGCACCAAACTTCACTCCTGCAGCAGTTCATCCCCAGTTTCGAATAATAACACTTTGTAAAATACAAGCACACTACACATTTGAAATGAAACTAAATATAACACACCCAACCATAACTATACTTGCATTAGAGCTTCTACATATCTGATGAAGCTTTATTCCAAGTTTCAACACCTTAAATTAAGTTCCTGCAGCTTCTGTAAACCTGCTAGGGAGGACGCTACGAAGCACCGTTGATGGTGCGGCCGCCGTCAACACAAATGACTTGGCCGGTGATGTACGACGCGGCCGGCATGCAAAGAAAAGCCACCATTGAAGCCACCTCCTCCGGCTCGCCGATTCGCGCGAGCGGAACCCGAGCAGCTTCTTTTGCTGTGAGCTCCGCATTGTCAAGCAGCTGTTGAAGCATAACAAAAAGGAGAATCATCTTAGTGAGTAACATAACAGGTTAAGTTATTACTATTATTAATTTGTATAAAAAAGAACAAGGTCGGAAAACGTAACTGGTTTGATGAGTGGGGTTTTGATTCCCCCTGGAGCTACGCAGTTTACGCGTATGTCGTCGCCCGCCCACTCGCAGGCCAGATTCTTCGTGACTTGATTCATGGCACCTGATCGGGAAGGAAAAGCACAGAGACAATAACAACATTTCGAATATCAAACTATCAAAATTTATTTAAACATTGATTTGAATTCAAAATTTGTACCTTTTGTGGCGGCGTAAATGGTGAGAGCAGGGAACCCTATAACTCCTGCAATGGAGGATACAAAGACAATATTACCCCTCCCTGATGCCTTAAGGAGGGGGTGGGCTAATTGGCTTAAATGGAAAGCAGATTCAAAGTTTGTGGCCATCAAAAAAGAGTAGTCCTCAGCTGTGTACTCTGTAGTTGGCTTAAGATAGCCTGTCCCTGCGTTGTTAACCTAGAAAAAGAGAACAAAAACATATATTTGAATCAATGGGATCCTATAACTGTTTTAAAGATTAGAAGGATATTCGTCAAAGACAAATAACAGCTATTGATCAGTTGTTGAAAATGTCTTGATTTATGTATCATTTTTCTCCTTATATATATAGTTGAACATGGACTTTTGGATGGAAGAAAACCTTTGTATAGGTCCCTAGTGTATGGCTCGATTTCACTTTGCTTCCTAATTTTTTCCGCCCGTAGTAACATTTTCATTAATTTTCTCGTAATAACTTTTGTATAGAATAACCGGTACAGAGAAGGCTTGAAGGTAGGTATTTAAAATCCTAAATTCGAAATCTTGTTGCTTTATATTTACAGCTAGATCAGCGTGGCTCAAATAGTTCAAATAGGAGATTCTGCTTTTGAAGCCTAGGAGCTATTTTCGACTAGCTGGCTACTTGCTAGCTTTACTTCGTATTGTTAAAAGCTCCAAGCGTTAAATTTGATGCTTCTTCTTCTCCTCAAACTCAGAGAAATTATTTTAAAAGCAAGCGAAAAAGGCTAATATAAATCTAAGTTTCTTCTGATTTATAATTTTTTTTTAATCTTCAATTCCATCAATATTATTATTATTATCTATTTCTAGTGTTCTGTAAAATTTATACGTCTATTAGTAGATGCAATCGATGCAACAATTAGAAACTACGTATCATTAATTAACTTCTTCATAAATCAATCTACAGTCTTTCAATATTACATAAAATATACAAATAAGATAGATAGTTTTATATTGCTTACAAGTATGTTGAGCTTTCCATGGAAAATGGATTGAACCCTCTCCATCAGCTTCTCTCTTTCGCTTCTCGAAGAGACATCACACACTGATCCAGTAACTTTTAGTTTCATCTCATCCCATCTCTTCAAGCAATTTTGGAGATCTACTTCATTTCTAGCACATACATGTACTGTCACGCCAAATCCTGCTAACTCTTCAACGACGGCATGCCTGAATAAAATTTTCAATTCAGAACAAATAAACAAAATGTAAATTAACCTATAGCATACAAATAAAGTTACTTATGTGATCTAATTAAGTGCTGGTTTAGAACTTCGAAAAAAAAGAAAAGATATGAACAGTGAGAATTGATGTGAATTGTAGTATTATACCCAATCCCTTTGGTGCCTCCCGTGACCAGAGCCGTTGCTCCAGCAAGAGACCATCTCTCTCCTCTATTACTACAATCCATCCTCTCTCTCTCTCTCTCTCTCTCTCTCTCTCTCTCTCTCTCTCTCTCTCTAGGTCGCTCTATCTCTTTTGAAAAGCGCTTTTTCTCACAATAAAGCAGGGCTTCTTAAAAAAGGACGAATTAATGGACGGCCACATATCCTCTAGCCACTCTCCTATAAACACATACGAACAAGAGAAACGTAACACCGACCATCCCGAGAGCAAGTGGCAAAGAGCTTGGTGATTGGTATCCGAGACCCAAGTTCGAATCCTAATTGATTCACATTTCTAGCTAAGTTTATTTCTAAATGAAATAAACGAAGCATGTAGCATATCTCTCTCTCTCAAAAAAAAAAACACAAACAAGAGAGCCGTAACTGACCGTCTCTAGAGCAAGTGACAAAAGACTTGGTAGTTGGTACTCGAGGTCCCAAGTTCGAATCCTAATTGATTTATATTTTCGGCTAAGTTTATTTTTAAATGAAATAAACGAAGCAGGTAGCATGCTACCTATCTCTCAAAAAAAAAAAAAAAAACAAGAGAGACGTAAGCAACTATTCTTAGCGCAAGTGATAAAGAATTTGATGATTACCTAAGATTTCAAGTTCGAATCCAACAAGAAAGGTGTTAAAACTCTACCAGCAATGTCAAATCTTTTTTTTTTGTTTTTTTTTTTTTCCAAAATTTAATTTCTATTTAATTAAGGTTAACAAATTCAAATTCACTGAGAACACCCTTAAACTATATGCCGTTCCAAAATAGGCTCTTGACTATATAATTTTTCGGCCGGCATACCAACAACTTTTCTTCTATTTAAGTTGTTATACTTTTATAAATTAGAAATATAATTAAATTTAACGCTACTATTAACTACTAGTTCTAGTTATTTTAATTTTATTCAATTAAAGTAATTAAAATTATTAAATTTAACAAAGTTAATAGTAATTTAATATTTATTTTTTCCTGGGCACTTAGGTGTGGAATGTACGTAGTCTTCTTGAGGCCTCAACTATCTCTATATTTTGTAGATAAATTTATTTATTTAATGAATGAAATTAATAGATAATATACTATTTTTTATTAAAAAAATTAAAATATGAAAGAATGTCATGCGAAAAAATAAATTAATTGGATCCAATGGTGGAGATCGATCGATCCTGCTTCTCCATAGATGATGCAATAACGATGGTCAAATGTTTTTTTTTTTTTTTGAGAAAGATATGTAGTTAACACCTTTCGTTGAAAATATTTATTTATAAATAAACTTAGTTGAAAATGTAAATCAATTAGGATTCGTACTCGAAATCTCGAGTATCAACTATCAAATTTTTTACTATTTACGATAGGAACGGTCGATAATGATGGTCAAATGTTATGCTGAAACTTCTACATAATACATACTAAGACAGCGAGAGAAAAATCTACCTTGGCAGTTTTTGAGTGACTGATTTGATCACAACAATCACTTTATTTATGACTTTTTCACACAATAATACGTAGTCACATCGATCCCATGTTATGTATTATTACTATTTATGTAGCCATTATATGACATAAACAATCATGAGGCAATTGCTTACGTGCCCTTTAAAATTTTTAAAATTTTTTATTTATCCCACATAAAAAGTTAATATAAAAAATATATATATATACTTTTTTATCCCTCAGAGACCTGTGTTGACTCACCCCTATAGTTAAGGTTATCTTTTCAATAAATAAAGTTGCTGGCGAGCTATATACTTCTCAAAATTATTATTATTATTTTTTTATCTTTTTAAGTTCTTTCAAATGCATCTGTAAAATTAGATTATGTTAGTGAACGATTAGGAACAATCGTTATTTTTATAAAATTACTATTTTACCCTTTCAAATATATATATATNAACACTCTGTAAAATACAAGCACACCACACATTTGAAATGAACCTAAACGCAACACATCCAATTCCATAACTATGCTTAGAGCTTCTACATATCTGAAGCTTAGTTCCAAGTTTCAACACCTTAAATTAAGTTTCTGCAGCTTCTACAAACCTGCTAGGGAGGACGCTACGAAGCACCATTGATGGTGCGGCCGCCGTCGACGCAAATGACTTGGCCGGTGATGTACGACGCGGCCGGCATGCAAAGAAAAGCCACCATTGCAGCCACCTCCTCCGGCTCGCCGATTCGTGCGAGCGGAGCCCGAGCAGCTTCTCTTGCTGTGAGCTCCTCATTGTCAAGCAGCTGTCGAAGCATAACAAAAAGGAGAATCATCTTAGTGAGTGACATAACACGTAAGTTATTACTATTGTTAATTTGTATAAAAGAACAAGGTCCGAAAACGTAACTGGTTTCATGAGTGGAGTTTTGATTGGCCCTGGAGCGACGCAGTTTACGCGTATGTCGTCGCCCGCCCACTCGCAGGCCAGATTCTTCGTGACTTGATTCATGGCACCTGATCGGGAAGGAAAAGCACAGAGACAATAACAACATTTCGAATATCAAACTATCAAAATTTATTTAAACATGATTTGAATTCAAAATTTGTACCTTTTGTGGCGGCGTAAATGGTGAGAGCAGGGAACCCTATAACTCCTGCAATGGAGGATACAAAGACAATATTACCCCTCCCTGATGCCTTAAGGAGGGGGTGGGCTAATTGGCTTAAATGGAAAGCAGATTCAAAGTTTGTGGCCATCAAAAAAGAGTAGTCCTCAGCTGTGTACTCTGTAGTTGGCTTAGTATAGCCTGTCCCTGCGTTGTTAACCTAAAAAAAAGAACCAAAACAAATTTGAATTAATGGGATCCTATAATTGTTAAAAATTAGAAGGGTATTTGAAGACAAATAACAGCTATTGAGTTGTTGAAAATGTCTTGATTTATGTATCATATTTCTCCTTATATATATAGTTGAACATGGACTTTTGATGGAAGAAAACCTTTGTATAGGTCCCTAGTGTATGGCTCGATTTCACTTTGCTTCCTAATGTTTTCCGCCCGTAGTAACATTTTCATTAATTTTCTCGTAATAACTTTTGTATAGAATAACCAGTACAGAGAAGACATGAAGACTGGTATTCGAAATCCTAAGTTCGAGATCTTGTTGTTTTATATTTACAGCTAGATCAGCATGGCTCAAATAGTTCAAATAGGAGACTCTGCTTTTGAAGCCTAAAAGCTATTTTTGACTAGCTACCTACTTGCTAGCTTTTACCTATCAAGCTGAGAGAAGCCTAAAAGCTAGATTAGCACGGCTCAAATAGTGTCGCTAAAAACTCCAAGCATCAAATTTGATGCTTCTTCTTCTCAAACCGAGAGAAGTTGTTTTAGAAGCAAGCGAAAAAGGCTAATATAAATCTAAGTTTCTTCTAATTTATAATTTTTTTTATTTCCAATTCCACCAATATTATTATTGTTATCTGTTTTCAGTGTTCTGTAAAATTTATACGTCTATTAGTAGATGCAATTGGTGAAATGATTAGAAACTACATATCATTAATTAACTTCTTCATAAATCAATCTATAGTCTTTCAGTATTACGTAAAATATACACATGAGATAGTTTTATATCGCTTACAAGGATGTTGAGCTTTCCATGGAAAATGGATTGAACCCTCTCCATCAGCTTCTCTCTTTCGCTTCTTGAAGAGACATCACACACTGATCCAGTGACTTTCAGTTTCATCTCATCCCATCTCTTCAAGCAATTTTGGAGGTCTACTTCGTTTCTACCACATACATGTACTGTCGCGCCAAATCCTGCTAACTCTTCAACAACAGCATGCCTGAATAAGATTTTCAATTCAGAACAAATAAACAAAATGTAAATTAACCTATAGCAGACAAATAAAGTTACTTATGTGATCTAATTAAGTGCCTGTTTCAGAACTTTACAAAAGAAAAAAAGAAAAGAAAAGAAAAGATATGAACAGTGAGAATTGATGTGAATTGTAGTATTATACCCAATCCCTTTGGTGCCTCCCGTGACCAGAGCCGTTGCTCCAGCAAGAGACCATCTCTCTCCTCTATTACTACAATCCATCCTCTCTCTCTCTCTCTCTCTCTTCTCTCTAGGTAGCTCTATCTCTTTTGAAAAGCGCTTTTTCTCACAATAAAGCAGGGCTTCTTAGAAAAGCACGAATTAATGGACGGCCACATATCCTCTCGCGGCTCTCTTATAAACACATACGAACAAGAGAGACGTAACTGACCGTCTCTAAAATAAGTGGCAAAAGATTTGATAGTTAGTATCCGAGGTTTCAAGTTCGAATCCTAATTGATTCATATTTTTAGCTAATTAAGTTTATTTCTAAATAAAATAAACAAAGCAGATAGCATGCTATCTATCTCTCAAAAAAAAAAAAAAAAGAACAAGAGAGACGTAAGCGACTATCCTTAGCGCAAGTGATAAAAAATTTAATGGTTGATACTTGACATTTCAAGTTCAAATCCAACAAAAAAGGTGTTAAAACTCTACCAGCAATATCAAATCTTTTTTTTGTTTTTTTTTTTCCAAAATTTAATTTCTATTTAATTAAGGTTAACAAATTCAAATTCACTGCGAACACCCTTAAACTATGTGCCGTTTCAAAATAGGCTCTTGACTATATAATTTTTTAGCCGGCACACGAACAACTTTTCTTCGATTTAAATTGTTATACTTTTATAAATTAGAAATATAATTAAATTTAACACTACTATTAACTACTGGTTCTAGTTATTTTATTTTTATTCAATTAAAGTAATTAAAATTATTAAATTTAACAAAGTTAATAGTAATTTAATATTTATTTTTCATGGGCACTTATGTGTGGAATGCACGAAGTCTTCTTGAGGCCTCAGCTATCTCTATATATATTTTGTAGGTTAAATTTATTTATTTAATAAATGAAATTAATAGATAATATACTATTTTTTATTAAAAAAATTAAAATATGAAAGAATGTCATGCGAAAAAATAAATTAATTGGATCCAACGGTGGAGATCGATCCTGCTTCTCCATAGATGATGCAATAACGATGGTCAAATGTTTTTTTTTTTTTTTAGAGAGATAGGTAGTTAGTATGCTACTTGTTTCGTTTATTTTATTTAGAAATAAACTTAGTTTAAAATGTGAATTAATTGGGATTCGTACTCGAAATCTCGGGTATCAACTATCAAATCTTTTACCACTTGCAATAGAGACAGTCCGTAATGATGGTTAACTGGTTTTTTTTTTTTTGAGAGAGATAAATAACATGCTACCCGCTTCGTTTATTTTATTTAAAAATAAACTTAGCTGGAAATATGAATCAACTAGGATTTGAACTTGAATCTCAGATGCCAACTACGTAGCTCATCTTTTGTCATTTGTTTTTGAGACGGTCGGTAATGATGGTCAAATGTTATGCTGAACTTCAACATAGTACATACTAGGGCAGCAAGAGAAAAATGTACTTTGACAGTTTTTGAGTGACTGATTTGATCACGACAATCACTTTATTTATGACTTTTTCACACAACATTACGTAGTCACATCCATCCCATGTAACATTTTATTATTATTTATGTGATCATGAGGCAATTGCTTACGTATCTTTTAAAATTTTCAAAATTTTTTATTTATCACATATAAAAAGTTAATATAAAAAATATATATATACTTTTTTATCCCATAGGGATCTGTGTTGACTCACCCCTATAGCTTAGTTTATTTTTTCAATAAATGAAGCGGCTCGCGTGTTATCTATTTCGTCAAAATTTATTTTTTTTTATCTTTTTAAGTTCTTTCAAATATATCTGTAAAATTAGATTATGTTAGTAAACGATTAAGAACAGCCGTTATTTTTATAAAATTACTATTTTGCTCTTTCAAATATATTTTTTTTTGGTCATTATCAACTTTTCTTATTTATTTTTAAGTTAGGGACAAAAAAAATATTTTAATTTTTTATTCTTTCAAACATATTCTTCTACCGTCACTAATATTTCGTATTTGTTCTTGACTTACAGACAAAAAAGATATTTTGACTTTTTTTATTTTTGGTAGAAATTTAATCCTAATTTAATCCGAAAAGACTTAACGAATAGTAATAGCAGGATTATTTTTAAATAACAGAAAAATATACTAACAATATATTTAAAATTAAAAAAATAAAATATGTAAGATATTTTAAAAGTTTTGAAAAATATATTAGTAATTATTTCAATATTTATTTAATCGATAGTTAAATCTTGTGCGAACTTACTATTATAAATTCAATCAAATTATTTCTCAAAAAAAAAAAAAAATTCAATCAAAACGCACTATGAAAGTTTAAGTGGATCATCATATCACAAATAGCAATTTATTCGAGAATGTGACCAAGCACCAAACAATATATGTAACAACACTTTGTAAAATACACGCACACCACACATTTGAAATGAACCTAAACGCAACACATCCAATTCCATAACTATGCTTAGAGTTTCTACATATCTATATCTGAAGCTTAGTTCCAAGTTTCAACACCTAAATAAAAGTTTCTGCAGCTTCATAAACCTGCTAAGGAGGGCACTAGGAAGCACCGTTGATTGTGCGGCCGCCGTCGACGCAGATGACTTGGCCGGTGATGTACGACGCGGCCGGCATGCAAAGAAAAGCCACCGTCGAAGCCACCTCCTCCGGCTCGCCGATTCGCGCGAGCGGAATCCGAACAAATTCTCTTGCTGTGAACTCCTCATTGTCAAGCATCTATCGAAGAATAACAAAAAGGAGAATTATCTTAGTGAGTAACATAACAGCGCAAGTTATTACTATTATTAATTTGTACAAAAGAACAAGGTCCGAAAACGTAACTGGTATCATAAGTGGAGTTTTGATTGGCCCTGGAGCTACGCAGTTTACGCGTATGTTGTCGCCCGCCCACTCGCAGGCCAGATTCTTCGCGACTTGATTCGTTGCTCCTGATCAGGAAGAGACGGTTAATAACATTTCGAATATCGAACTATCAAATTAATTTATTCAAACATAATTTGAATTCAAAATTTGTACCTTTAGCGGCTGCGTAAATGGTGAGAATAGGTAAGCCTATAATTCCTGCAATGGCGGATACAAAGACAATATTACCCCTCCCTGATGCCTTAAGGAGGGGGTGGGCTAATTGGCTTAAATGGAAAGCAGATTCAAAGTTTGTGGCCATCAAAAAAGAGTAGTCCTCAGCTGTGTACTCTGTAGTTGGCTTATTATAGGCTGTCCCTGCGTTGTTAACCTAAAAAAAGAGAACAAAAACATATATTTGAATCAATGGGATCCTATAACTGTTTTAAAGATTAGAAGAATATTCGTCAAAGACAAATAACAGCTATTGATCAGTTGTTGTAAAATGTCTTGATTTATGTATCATTTTTCTCCTTATATATAGTTGAACATGGACTTTTGATGGACGAAAAACCTTTATATAGGCCCCTAGCGTATGGCTCATTTTCACTTTGCTTCCTAATTTTTTCCGCCCGTCGTAACACTTTCATTAATTTTCTCGTAATAACTTTTGTATAGAATAACCAGTACAGGGAAGGCTCAAAGGCTGGTATCCGAAATTCTTGTTGCTTTATATTTATAGCTAGATCAGCGTGGCTCAAATAGTTCAAATAGGAGATTCTTCTTTTAAAACCTAGAAACTATTTTTGACTAGCTACCTACTTGCTAGCTTTTACCTATCAAGCTGAGAGAAGCCTAGAAGCTAGATTAGCATGGCTCAAATAGTGTCGCTAAAAACTCCAAGCATCAAATTTGATGCTTCTTCTTCTCAAACCGAGAGAAGTTGTTTTAGAAGCAAGCGAAAAAGGCTAATATAAATCTAAGTTTCTTCTAATTTATAATTTTTTTTATTTCCAATTCCACCAATATTATTATTGTTATCTGTTTTCAGTGTTCTGTAAAATTTATACGTCTATTAGTAGATGCAATTGGTGAAATGATTAGAAACTACATATCATTAATTAACTTCTTCATAAATCAATCTATAGTCTTTCAATATTACGTACGTAAAACATACAAATAAGATAGATATATAGTTTTATATTGCTTACAAGTATGTTGAGCTTTCCATGGAAAATGGATTGAACCCTCTCCATCAGCTTCTCTCTTTCGCTTCTCGAAGAGACATCACACACTGATCCAGTAACTTTTAGTTTCATCTCATCCCATCTCTTCAAGCAATTTTGGAGATCTACTTCATTTCTAGCACATACATGTACTGTCACGCCAAATCCTGCTAACTCTTCAACGACGGCATGCCTGAATAAAATTTTCAATTCAGAACAAATAAACAAAATGTAAATTAACCTATAGCATACAAATAAAGTTACTTATGTGATCTAATTAAGTGCTGGTTTAGAACTTCGAAAAAAAAGAAAAGATATGAACAGTGAGAATTGATGTGAATTGTAGTATTATACCCAATCCCTTTGGTGCCTCCCGTGACCAGAGCCGTTGCTCCAGCAAGAGACCATCTCTCTCCTCTATTACTACAATCCATCCTCTCTCTCTCTCTCTCTCTCTCTCTCTCTCTCTCTCTCTCTCTCTCTCTAGGTCGCTCTATCTCTTTTGAAAAGCGCTTTTTCTCACAATAAAGCAGGGCTTCTTAAAAAAGGACGAATTAATGGACGGCCACATATCCTCTAGCCACTCTCCTATAAACACATACGAACAAGAGAAACGTAACACCGACCATCCCGAGAGCAAGTGGCAAAGAGCTTGGTGATTGGTATCCGAGACCCAAGTTCGAATCCTAATTGATTCACATTTCTAGCTAAGTTTATTTCTAAATGAAATAAACGAAGCATGTAGCATATCTCTCTCTCTCAAAAAAAAAAACACAAACAAGAGAGCCGTAACTGACCGTCTCTAGAGCAAGTGACAAAAGACTTGGTAGTTGGTACTCGAGGTCCCAAGTTCGAATCCTAATTGATTTATATTTTCGGCTAAGTTTATTTTTAAATGAAATAAACGAAGCAGGTAGCATGCTACCTATCTCTCAAAAAAAAAAAAAAAAACAAGAGAGACGTAAGCAACTATTCTTAGCGCAAGTGATAAAGAATTTGATGATTACCTAAGATTTCAAGTTCGAATCCAACAAGAAAGGTGTTAAAACTCTACCAGCAATGTCAAATCTTTTTTTTTTGTTTTTTTTTTTTTCCAAAATTTAATTTCTATTTAATTAAGGTTAACAAATTCAAATTCACTGAGAACACCCTTAAACTATATGCCGTTCCAAAATAGGCTCTTGACTATATAATTTTTCGGCCGGCATACCAACAACTTTTCTTCTATTTAAGTTGTTATACTTTTATAAATTAGAAATATAATTAAATTTAACGCTACTATTAACTACTAGTTCTAGTTATTTTAATTTTATTCAATTAAAGTAATTAAAATTATTAAATTTAACAAAGTTAATAGTAATTTAATATTTATTTTTTCCTGGGCACTTAGGTGTGGAATGTACGTAGTCTTCTTGAGGCCTCAACTATCTCTATATTTTGTAGATAAATTTATTTATTTAATGAATGAAATTAATAGATAATATACTATTTTTTATTAAAAAAATTAAAATATGAAAGAATGTCATGCGAAAAAATAAATTAATTGGATCCAATGGTGGAGATCGATCGATCCTGCTTCTCCATAGATGATGCAATAACGATGGTCAAATGTTTTTTTTTTTTTTTGAGAAAGATATGTAGTTAACACCTTTCGTTGAAAATATTTATTTATAAATAAACTTAGTTGAAAATGTAAATCAATTAGGATTCGTACTCGAAATCTCGAGTATCAACTATCAAATTTTTTACTATTTACGATAGGAACGGTCGATAATGATGGTCAAATGTTATGCTGAAACTTCTACATAATACATACTAAGACAGCGAGAGAAAAATCTACCTTGGCAGTTTTTGAGTGACTGATTTGATCACAACAATCACTTTATTTATGACTTTTTCACACAATAATACGTAGTCACATCGATCCCATGTTATGTATTATTACTATTTATGTAGCCATTATATGACATAAACAATCATGAGGCAATTGCTTACGTGCCCTTTAAAATTTTTAAAATTTTTTATTTATCCCACATAAAAAGTTAATATAAAAAATATATATATATACTTTTTTATCCCTCAGAGACCTGTGTTGACTCACCCCTATAGTTANCACATTTGAAATGAACCTAAACGCAACACATCCAATTCCATAACTATGCTTAGAGCTTCTACATATCTGAAGCTTAGTTCCAAGTTTCAACACCTAAATAAAAGTTTCTGCAGCTTCATAAACCTGCTAGGGAGGACACTAGGAAGCACCGTTGATTGTGCGGCCGCCGTCGACGCAGATGACTTGGCCGGTGATGTACGACGCGGCAGGCATGCAAAGAAAAGCCACCGTCGAAGCCACCTCCTCCGGCTCGCCGATTCGCCCGAGCGGAATCCGAACAAATTCTCTGGCCATGAGCTCCTCATTTCTATGTAGCTATTGAAGGATAACAATTAACAAGAAGAGAAGCAATTAATTCGCTAATATTCACTCGCACATTAGTAGAACTGTTCAGTAATTGGAGAATCGTTTGTTCTCCAATCCAATAAAAATTATAAGAGTTATATATCTGTTGAATATAAATGTTAAAAATATATTAAAAAATAATTATTATTTTATATAAATTTAAAATAATATCAGAGCAGCACCGATTGCACGATATGAGTTCTGATTGGTCCTGGAGCTACGCAATTTACGCGTATATTGTCGCCTGCCCATTCGCAAGCCAGATTTTTTGTGACTTGATTCATCGCTCCTGATCAGAGGAAAACCAAACATCAAGCATATCAAAATTTAGTTAAACAAAATTTTTTTTTTCAAATTCACATGTATCTATCTACCTTTAGTTGCTGCATAGATGGAGAAAGAAGGGAACCCTATGATCCCTGCAATGGAGGATATAAAGACAATATTGCCCTTCCCTGATGCCTTAAGAAGGGGGTGAGCTAATTGGCTCAGATGGAAAGCAGATTCAAAATTTGTGGCCATGGTAACAGAGTAGTCCTCTGCTGTGTGCTCTGTTGTTGACTTCATGCGGATTATTCCTGCATTATTAACCTGCGCGTGAAACACGAGTCAGGCTACTATATTTTTATAAGTATAATATAAGTCCTTTTATACTTATAAGTTTTCGGACATTCGATATGTTCCTTTGATCATTTTCACCCGTTAAATCATACTATTCAATCAACCACCGACTCAACCCTAGAGGACTACTATCATGTTAACCGCATATATTTTTATCTAATGGCCGAAAATTTATGAGTACAAAAAAACTTATGCTCATAAAAGTATAGTAGCTCTAACCAGTGAAACAGACAAACATGGATTAATGGATCTCTTAATTGTTAATTTTAGTAGCTATTTCTTAAAAATATATGCGGTTCGAAGGCAAATTAATAACAGCTATTGAGTTCTTTGGAAAACACGTACTTTGTGCACCACTTATCTCTTTATGCTTAGACACAGAAACTTAAATAACTTTTAGGGCAATGCAGTCTCGAAAAACATAAAAAACAACCGAAACAAAAAAGGACTAAAACAAAAACCAAAAAAAACCAAAGAAAAAAATGGATAAATTATACTCTTCACTCAAAGCAAGTTACTTGGAGCTGTAAAACTCAGCTCATTCCCTATCCATGTCACATAAACTTAAATAACTTTTGATAGAATGTTGTAATACTAGGAAAAACTATAGATAACTTATCACTTCGGTCATGTTTTTTTAGAAAAAAATTATCTAAAAATGTGAAATAATTAGAGTTCAAATTTGAAACATTAGGTACCGATCATTAAGTCCTTTACTACTTGTACTAGGGGTGGTTGGTGATAGATAGTTATATATTACGTACAAGGATGTTGAGCTTTCCATGAAAAATGGATTGAACCCTCTCCATTAACTTCTCTCTTTCACTCCTAGAAGAGACATCGCACACTGATCCAGTGACTTTCAAGTTCATCTTTTCCCATTTCTCCAAGCAATTCTGGAGGTCTGCTTCATTCCTAGAACATGTATGTACTGTTGCACCAAATCCTGCTAACTCTTCGACAATGGCATGCCTGGATAAAATTTTCAATTCAAAGCAAATATATAAAACTTAAAGTAGCCAAGAATAGATAAATAATATTAATTACGGATTTTAGGTGCATGTCAGAGAGTCTAATAGAAATCCAGGCAAGATAGTTAATCACACCAAATAAATTTCCTCCATACAAAATGCAACCTCCTAATTTATTATTATTATTTTTTCTCTTTTTGTGATTTGCATTCACATTCAAGTCCAAGTGGGCCTAGACCTTTTTTGTTCCCTGATGATCATGAGCAGGCCCGGTTTGGATTGGGGATAAGGGGTGGAATAACTCCTTATCCCACCCTTTATATCCAAACGCTATTTTTTTATTCGAGAATAGTAGCTCTCGGGTATCTGAAATAAGCTGGTATAATTATCCCCACCAATACCTTCATTTTCTATATATAACTACCCACTATTTTCTTATTCCATATTATTTATTCAAACACTATTTTTCTTATCCTGAGGAACAATCTAATTTTCATCTAAATTAATGTTATTTTTCTTATTTTCATATTTGTACCTATCCCTTTAATAACTAGTTCTTGCTTATATACGAACCAAACGGAGACATATAACTTATTCTTTACAAAATTTAAGATCAACCTCTCCTTTATATACCTTAAACTCCACAAAATTTTCGATCCACTTCTCTTCAAAAGAAAAAGAAATGCATTTTTTGATGAAGTGACATAAACAAGCAAAAAAACCAATAATAACACAAATTTAATTATAAAATCATCAACCATGTGCTCTTGTTTTTTTTGTTTTTGCGGTGACAAAAAAAGAAAAGAAAAGATATGAAGAAGTGAGAATTCATATGGATTATTATCATTATTATTATTATTATTATTATTATACTACTATACCCAATTCCTTTGGTGCCTTCTGTGACCAGAGCCGTTGTTCCAGCTAAAGTCCATCTCTCTCCTCTATTACTACAAACCATCCCCTCTCTCTCTCTAGATCTTGCTGTCGGATCGTTAGTGCTAACCATTAATCCCAAAAGCTCGAGCGGTTAGAAATACGCAACCAATTCACTTAAAGCGTACAGAAACAACGCCCACGGGTCTCGATTGTGACTTAGCCCACCTGGCCTCACGCCACTTCGAACATGACTCGGCCCAACCCAGTCTCACGCCATTTCGAACATGACTCGGCTCACATGGCCTCCCGCCATAGGACAGGATGCTGGTCCATTTAAGCCAACACTTGCTTTTCTCAGAAGCATGCACTTTTACCTACAAACTCCTTTTCTTTTTTCTTTTTCTTTTTTTTCCTTTCTTTCTTTCTCTCCTGTGCTAGCTTTTATAAGTAGAAGTTCACATGCAGTTTTGTATTACAACCACGCTTGAATTAGTGGGGCTTCTTCAAAACGCACCACTCTAAGCAACAGCTACGGCCATTTATTCCCTACCCACTCTCTGCTAAACACATACATACATGCATGCATGAGCTTCGTTCTAAAAAAACTTCATATTTATTGAGAACCCCCATTGGTTCTTGCACTATAATATTTTTTTTTGTATTTTTTTTTAATTTAAATTGTAGTGTCCTGTTTAATGTAAAAAAATGTTGTTATGTTTTACATTAAATATAACATAATCTTTATTATGATCGGCTAAAAATAATGAAGTTCAAAAAAAGAATTGAAAAAAATTATGTCAAACAAAAAGAATGTAGTTGAGAGGTCATTTCAAAAAGGACCACGGTTGAGAGGGACTTCAAGCAATTTTACCTTTGATTGATTGTTTTGTTTGTATTATATATAATTTGGATTTTAATAACCTTCCAAAAATAATAAATTATTTTTAAGAAAAAATAATAATAATTTTATTTGTTTCCATCTAAATACTTTGCGGTTGTTCCAATGCACACGTTTGGCTTTGTCGTCTCTTTATATGGCCTACATGGCCGTACCTATTGATCACTTGATAATAAATAAAAATAAATCAAATTTGAAGTTTTTTGTTGGAAAAATAATTGTATATATATATATATATATATATATAAACTGGCTACTATGGCTATTAATGTACCAAGTCAACTTGTGCGACCAAGTTTTGGCAATAATTAAGAGATTTTGGTTAGATGTGTGCACCGCCTAGGTTGAGTGGGTGTTGGTTCCGAATAGTAGCATCAACGGAAGAAGGGATTAAAAAAGGTAGATCGAAAGGCGAATAACTTGTAGCACCAAATGCTGCGTACTATTAATTACATAATATCCGGACTCTATAATATATATATATAATATACTTTCAATATATATATATATATAAATTTATATAAGTAGTATTTTTTGCTACTATACTATCATAGTACCACCCTTGTACTTTTTCGCCGTTGGATGAAAAGATGTGCGTTCAGATGATAGTGGCCCCCGCGTTCAAATATACGAGTGTCCCCTAGAGTAGTGGGTGTTGTTTAATAGTATGAATCTAAACGGATAAAAGATCAAAGGGTAGAATCTAACGTAGAAAACTCAAGTACCAAGGACTTGGTACATCGATAGTCTATTATATATATATAATATAATAAATTTCTAAAAAGCACCTTTTCGTAATAATATTATATCGACATTAATATTATATATCCGATATATAGTATTTCAATAGTCCAAAACGGATTCGAATTATCATTTTATCTATCATAAATTCATATTAAAAGAGTCCTAAAAAATTATTTGATGGTGTAAATGTAATTAGAGTGATTTATATTTAAATGGAAAGCTTGTGATTTCCGGAGTTTTTGTTTCTATACGAGAAATAAACTCGAATGATTGTTAACAAATTTTGAATAAATCAGGAAGAAGAAATATGTAAAAATTATAAGGTGATATCAGTGGAGAGCTTCTCATTTTATTTAAATTTGTGTGCAGTGTTTAAATATTATTTTACGTTTAAAATTTAGTTTTTGAATATACTCAAGCCAAAAGTTTAAAACAATCTGCATTGCCATTCCCCCCCCCGCCACCCCCCAAAAAAAAAAAAAAAAAAAAAAATCTAGCCCAAAATTTTTTTTTTTGTATGGCTTTGCCGAGGAAACCCAAATTCCGCAGCGTAAATTCATATTACAATTTACATTTGAAGCTCCTCAAAATGTCAAGGCCCATGGGCTTTATTGGCCGTTGAATAATAATTATAATAGTAGTATTCACATAGTTGATTTTAATATTAATAAATATTTTATTAAATCTGATTATTATTGACTTAAGTTAACGAGATTCAATGAATCTGATCAGTAGTCACAGAAATGGTATCACTTTATTGGTACTCCATAATATAATTAGCAAGAAACTTAATATTCATCGCGTTCTATCATTTATTAACAATTTAGGAATCACTATAAATTTAAAATTTAATTAAATGTTTAACAAAGTAAAAAAAAAAAAAAGTGTAGAAACTGAGAACACCAAGTAAACTACAATTAAGAGAATTAATTAAGATTTAAAAAGTTATTTTCATTACTCACAGGACAAAGATTACAAAATTCGCTGTATATTATAAATATTAATTTTACTAATAAACCATGTGTCTTTTTTCAGAAATTTTTGGCTTTTTATGCAAAAATCAATTAAAACCTGCCAAAAATTAGGTTGTTTGCCACAGTAACAATTTATGCTCTTACTACTGGAGATAGTTCCTTGGACTTAGTCTACCACGTCATCTTTGGACCGATCCTTTAAAGTGCACAAAGGAGAATAATTGCCTACTAACTATGACATTGTCTTGTACACCAAAGTTCTTTACTTAATTTTTTATCATTCAACAGGTAAGTAAGAGATTTCGTTGAAAAAAAAAATTATAAAACTATGTAAAATTTTATATAAAATAAGATAACTGTCGAAATTTTTAAATTGATATAAAATTATATGAACAGTATAATTTTATGGTAAAAGACATTTTCTAGAGAAAATCATCTTTAATGGAAATATATATTATTCAGATAATTTTTCATTATTTTTAGAGTTTTAAAAAAATTAAATTTTTTTATACTAATTTAAAAGTTAAAATAAATTGATGATAAATACTGAAATATGAAAGAATAATTCCGATGAAAAAATCATTGCATATATGTCATTCTTACCATGTATAAATTATCGAGTAAATAATATTTTGTAAATTGTAATAATTTTTTATATTTTGAATTTTAAAAGGCCAAGGCCTCAAATCTACTCATTCACGAGGACTGTGCGGTTCACAGAATGACGTGGCGCAACCGGTTCAGCGCAGGCTACAATATCCGTGCCCTGGTGTATGGAGCTCGTCCGCACAAATTTCTCTCCGTGCGCTGGAGTCAACAAACGTGACTTTTTTTTTTATTTTAATACAATTTTATAAATAAATATAAAAAAGAGGAAGAGAGAGAGAGAGAGAGAGTGAACAAAAAAACAAAACAAAAAAGCTTAAACCAATGGCGAGCCTTCGTCTCCTCCTCCCCTCCTCGCCCTCTCCCTCAAAACGCTACCGACCCTCCGCCTCTCTCTTCCCCTCCCCAACCTTTTCCTTCCTCCGCCGCCGCCGCCATTTCCGCCACCTCCCTCCGCCGCCGCCGCCGCCGCCGACGACGACGACGACGACGACGAAGACGGCGAAAATGGAGTCCTGCTCTTTCCAAATTTCCCAAGCTGCCCCTCTCCTCCCATCCTCCTCCTCCTCCTCCTCCTCCTCCTCCGCTCCTCGCCTCCGGGTACCCTAATCTCTAATCTCCAGTTCCATTACTCGATTCTCCGAGACTCTCTCTCTCGCGCGCGCGCGCGCGCGCTCATCTCTTTTTGATTCCTGAAGCTTAGGTTCGATCTCAAGCGCAAGGCGAATACTCGTCGCATTCTCCTCCTCCTGATACCGCTGGAGATGCCGCGGATCGGCAGGAGAGCTTCAATTGGCCCTCCGTGCTTCTCCCGTAAGATTTGTTTGTGTGTGGATGTGGTATTGAGTGTCGGATTATGATCATCGGAACGATTTTGTAAGGTTTCTTTTGGATGGCTAATTTTGTTCAGGTTTTTGTTCCCGGCGTTGGGGGGACTCCTTTTTGGGTACGATATTGGGGCCACATCCGGTGCTTCCATCTCTTTGCAGGTGAGTTTATTCATCATCATCGTCGTCGTCATCAGCACCACCATTTTCTTTGTCCTCTTCATCATCGTCATCGTCGATCGCCTTCATGGAGGAGCTTCTACTCATTGCGATGTCCAATTTTGCTTTTCAGTCTGCTGATCTGAGTGGTACCAATTGGTTCAATCTCTCGGCCGTACAGCTTGGTCTTGTGGTAATTCTTCGGATTCATTGTATTTTTTCCCCCTGAATTATTAGTCCTTGTTCGATCTCAAATGAGCTCAATTGTTGATCTGCTACAGTACTATTTGTGTTCAATTTAGGTGAGCGGTTCCCTGTATGGAGCTCTTGCTGGCTCTATCATTGCTTATCCCATTGCTGATTTTCTAGGTACTATATCTAAATTCCTTTTGGGCTTCTTTTTTTTTTTTGTTTTTTGTTGGGGGATAATTCATAAAAACTACTGGAAAGTTTTAAAATGGCGGGTTTTTCCCCAAAAGTTTTAATTTTTGAATTTATCCCTCTGAAGTTTAAAGTGGCAGATTTGCTGCCGCAGAGTTTTAACTAATTCCATGGACTTGCTGTAGGAAGAAGAATGGAGCTGATAACAGCTTCTGCACTATACATTACCGGTGGCTTGATCACTGGATATGCCCCTAACCTCGCAGTTCTCATTATAGGTCGGCTTATTTATGGCATTGGTATTGGTTTGGTGAGTAGCACTGACAAGATCTTTTATCTTTGTGTGTTCATTTTTTTCTCGACACAGTTGAACCAAATGTAGAGAATACAACCTAAATCATTTTGTGTGAAGAAGCAGCTGCAGTTTTTCTTGAAAAGATCCCGAAGGCTAACAGCGTCCTTTGGCTAGAAATTTCAAACTCTTTGTTTACCAAGTTCTTTGCTGCTGCTTCTTGAGTAGAGGTCTTTCAGAAGATGGCTGCTACAGCCTACAATTAAAAGCTTGGTTGTTTGAACTGGAGCTTCTGTAGTTCTATTAAAGTACGGAGCTGCTGATACCTTTTAGAGAAATAGAGTATTGTTTAAAGAAGTAAGGACAAGATCTTCATTAAGATCCCTGAACAATAGTAAGATAAGGCAGAAGCTAAATTTCTATAGCGAGCATATGCTTTTTGACCTAGAAGCTCATATCAGCTTTTCACCAAAGGAAAATCTACAAAATTTCATTTGCTTGCCTGGCTTCTAACACTCGGATAGAGAATCTGTTTGAAAAAATCAGGCCAAACAGAACTAGCTTGCTGTACAGTCTACATCCTAAACTATCAATTAGGCGCAATCTTCTTGAGCATAATTCTTTTTCTTACTTGTTGAACTACCTAGAATATAACATGTAGGGCTTAAGCACTAGAACTCTTATCTCATTTTAATCAACGGAACTGTCACCAAGGAGGCCTTAAAAGAAAATTACTGTTTTCGGCTTCTATGTGACTTTTGACATTGAACTGCATCTCATGAAGAAACCAAGATTACTAAGTTTTATCCAATAGATCTCTTTCTCAGTTATACTGATCATTATTCTATTATAGGCGATGCATGGTGCTCCTCTTTATATTGCAGAGACCTCCCCATCGCAAATACGTGGAACCTTGATTTCTCTGAAGGAGCTTTTCATCGTACTCGGAATTCTGGTAAGTATGATACCCATGTTAATAGTGTTTCCCTTTTTCCATCATTGGAATTACTGTGATTCCCTTGATACTATTTACCGACCTGATGTGTTATACAATATGACTTGCCTGTTTCTAATTTATGTATAACTACTGCGGCTACCCAGGCGACACCCTATCAGTTTGAATGTTCAATGTTATGTTATAATCTAATAGACATTTCATTGTTCTTGCAGTTGGGTTACCTTGTGGGAAGTGCTCAGATTAATGTTATTGGAGGGTGGCGTTACATGTATAGTTTTAGTGCCCCTATTGCAGTTATAATGGGGTTAGGGATGTGGGTTTTGCCACCTTCTCCAAGATGGTTACTTTTTAGAGCAGTTCAAGGCAAAGGACCTTTGGCGGAATATAAGGAAAGGGCCATTAATGCTTTGGCAAAATTAAGGGGCCGTCCAGCTGGTGATAAGATATCAGAGAGAGAGATAGACGATACCTTAGTCTCTCTCAAGTCTGCTTATGCTGAACAAGAACAGGAGGGAAGTTTCTGGGAGGTGTTCGAAGGTGCTAGTTTAAAGGCCTTCATCATCGGTGGAGGGTTAGTTCTCTTTCAGCAGGTGTTAACTTTTTTGCCCGTAAACATGCATTAACAATTTATTTGGTATGGTGATTATAAATAAGCTTCTTGTAGCTAAGTGAATTGAACTTATTTCTGACAGATAACAGGTCAACCTAGCGTTTTGTACTATGCGGCCTCAATACTTCAGGTACTTCAATAATTTTTTTTTTTTGTGATACTAATTTCCCGGTGTTTTGCTATGAAATGGGTTATCTTCTTATATTCTCTCTCATTTTGTTCTTCCTCCTAATATACATATCGAGTTTTACAGAGTGCTGGATTTTCAGCTGCATCTGACGCTGCGAGGGTTGCAGTTGTGATCGGGCTATTCAAGGTACCCTTGATATATTAGCTATTTGTCATTTGAGCCTCTTTTTTCTGAAACCTGATTCATATATAACTACTACACTCATTTGCGGTTTGATGACAAATTAGCACTTTGACTCATCCTTCACCTCGAATTGAAGTCCAAAATTTTTATAATCAAATTGCATCAAAGTTGATGAGCTTGTTATAAAATTACCAGGTTTTTCTTGTTTTAGTATTCTGTTATTAAATTACATGTTACCTCTATAATGCTATTTTAAAATATGTTATCTAGGTCATAATTATTCTGTTCTTGCTGCAGTTGGTTATGACAGGGATAGCTGTTCTAAAGGTTGACAGCCTCGGAAGGCGCCCACTGTTGATAGGAGGCGTTGGTGGAATTGTGTGTATTTCTTCTATTACATCCTTATTTGAAAAACATTACTAATGGTTCTAAGAACTAGGAAAATATTAATGATGATGAGTACTCTTGAGTCTATCTGCTTACTTTGTTATCAAAGTGTGTTGTGATCGTCAAAGGGATTGAGTTCTTATACTTCGTGAGTGGTGCAGGTGGTGTCATTGTTCCTTCTTGCAGCTTACTACAAGATTCTTGCTGGTTTTCCACTGGTTGCAGTCGGTGCTCTACTCCTTTATGTTGGGTCCTACCAGGTCTCTCTCTCTCTCTCTCTCTCTCTCTCTCTCTCTCTCTCTCTCTCTCTCTCAGATAACATATTAGTTTAGAAATTACTGTTCATGTGAATAGTATTGGATATCATCTGCTTTGTTCACTGATGTCTATTTTGATTTCTGAATGTGTCTCACTGTCTTGTTATAGAAGTATCATTGAGGCAGTTGATAAATGGTATTAGTACTATTCCACATACAACTCCTTTTTAACTACAATAACAGAGTGGAACATTTTACTTATGAACCTTCGATATATTTATTCTTATCTTTAAGCTATCATCAAAATTGAATTAAGTGTACTCTCAACTCCCCTAATAAAATGCACTTAACTAATGATGATTAATGTTGATTATATTTTCCCTAATTACAGGTATCATTTGGTCCAATAAGTTGGCTGATGGTGTCTGAGATTTTTCCACTCCGTACAAGAGGCCGTGGAATCAGTCTCGCAGTCCTCGTCAATTTCGGATCAAATGCTTTAGTAACCTTTGCTTTCTCACCATTGAAGGTATTCCCGCTCAAAAACATTTATTGCTTAATGATCAATACATGCGAGTGTTTGATGCAATTCCTGTTTAATTCTCCATTTTTATAGAATCATTCGTCCAACAGAGGCACCATGATAATATGTATTGTAGTGTCTATTAGATGTATATCCCTCCAGAATCTTTATTACATAACTCGAAAAGATGCAAAATCTCAACTTACAAGATCGATACTCTACAGTATTTACTCTCCAGGAAGCAAGTTACCCATCTTTACTATGATTTCTTGTATAAAGTTTCGAATCATCCTGGAGTGAATCTACAAGCGCTTTACCGGCAAGCACTTTTCTTTTGCAGGAGCTACTGGGCCCGGATAACATTTTCCTCCTCTTCGGGGGCATTGCATTGCTCTCACTGTTATTCGTCCTCTTCAAGGTTCCCGAGACAAAAGGATTGAGTTTGGAGGAAATCGAATCAAAGATACTAAAATGAAGGAATTTGATCAATCCCACATCTTTGTTTGTTGTTTGTCCTTTTTCTCCAAATCAAGCATCATTTTTCCTGCAGTCGATGAACGTCTGATGTGTTATATGTAAAGTGTTTTCACTTTTCGCGTTGGATATTGTTATTTTATAACTACCGAAAGTTTAAAAATGTGATCAGCTTCCCTGAACGTAGAACATCTTGATATAGGTATCTTAACTTCACAAAGTTTACTTTCGCATCCTTACACTTCATTTCTTGCAAAACATTTTGTCGAGTGACAGAATGAAATATTTTTTTAATAGACATTTTGAACCTAATGTGGGCTCGAACACACACTGCTTATCTAACAAATAAATATAATAAACAATGAACACAAGATGTTATTTGTAACCAGTAGTTTTGTTGATTGGTTGGGACTTTCTTCTGGATCGTTGCCTAAACGAATTACTATTTTCTCATAAAAAAAAAGGTTTCATTTTGGACGAACTTTTACTATCTGTAATCAAATACAGTGAGGGTAACATGTACAAATTAAGTTGTGAATTCAATGCTTCTCATTTGTTTAAACTAAAAATTTTCAAACCAAACATTGCGTGAAAGAATTATCAATTGTTATATACTAACTGGCAAAAATCTTTTAGCGCCGGTTTCAACATTTTCACAATATCCAAGCGTGAAAGTCGGTGGTGCGGCACTTATCTTTGCCGAATTTGGACTCCCTATGAGACTTGCAAAGTATTCCATGCACCCAGTGCATTCGTATAGCGATGCACCGCTCATCTATTAACCATTATTTAGTTTAGTTCGATCACTGATTTAAATTCTCAAACGAGCCAAACAACTAGGATTTCCAGTACTAGTAGTCACGAATAAGGAGTGGAAGGATGAGATTTCGAGTTTAAGTTTCATTGCAAGCTTTAGGGTCACAAAACTTATGTTTCTCATTATCGAAAAACAAATACAACTATAGACCGTTTTTAGTATAAGTGACAAAGAACTTGATAATTAGTACTCGAGGTCTCAAGTTTGAAGCTTTATTGTTTTATATTTTCGGCTGAATTTATTTTGAAAAAAAATGAAGCCAATAATATACTATCTTTTTTTCAAAATAGATGAGCAGTGCATAATCGAACTAATACAGTAGATGCATGTAAAAATTTCTCTCTCTAAAGAGGAAGGGTTAGTGTATGGAAACTCAATGTACTCACCTGTTTTTATTTAAATAATTTAGCCACTAAAATTTTACATATATTTAAGTTTTAGTTCCTGATTTATAAAAAATTCTGAATTACTTTATAGCATGACCAATTTACTCCTTTTATGACAAAATTCATTCTTTATAAAAATTTTAAAGTCAAATTTTGCAAGGCAAATGAAAGTTTAGGGACTAAAATGTGTAAAAAAGGGATTAAATCACAATATTGGACTAGCACAGGGGCTTAGCCCATAGTTGGAATAGTCAAGCTCCCCAAACGCGTGAGCCTGCCACTGCAAAATCTTCCTGAGCTGCCACGTGTCACACCTGCACAAATCCGTTGGGTGGTGGGGCCCACTTCAAGCTCTCTATGACGCAGTAATTATTAATAATTATTAATAATAATAAACACAAAAGGGGGGCTCGAAATTCCTTCCCCGCACGCCCCCTCTCCTTCGAAGATACACAAATCTCCTCCCTTCTCATCAACAATCTCCCGCGCAAAACGCCAAACCCTCTCGCACCCGTCCGATCTCCATCGGACGGTCGAGGTTGAATTCCTTGCCTCGTGCTCGTCGCCCCTTTGTCGCTCTTTCCTCGCTGTTGCATGCGCGTGGTGTATTACTTTATCTCGTGCACCGCTCCCCTATAGTAATACTCTTTTTTTATATATCTAGGAGCCTTTTGTATAATATGGAACAAATAAATTAATGTATTTAATTATAGAACTAGGCTGGAATACTATTAATAGCACCAAGCTCTTGGTGATATTAGATTTTCGGCTCTTTGATGAAAAAATATACGGTAAGAATGATATGGGCCTTTTAGGATTGAACGTGTTATTAGTTGAATAGTAAAATCTAACGACTGAAAATAGTCAAGAATTAAATGTAACGGCGGGAAACTCGATAGCACCAAACGTTTGGTGCTATCAATAGTATTCCAGCCGGACCCTTAAATTATATACTTTCTTTATAATTTACGTGCAGAACTTACTTGAATTATAGTGTATCTTGATACGACAATCCAAAATTTTAAAATTTTGATTTTAATATTTCACCTTTTAATTTATCTAATTTAAGCCATTTGACAATTCTTTTAATATAAAATTTAAACTAATTACTTATTTTTACAAGTTTAATAATTGCATGAATTACGAAAAATATACTAACTAAATTTATAAAAAAAATCGATGGATTCAAAATTTAAAATTAAAGAATTTTTGACGGGCTCAAATCAAATAAGTTAAAAGGTGGGGTGGCAAAATAAAAATTTTTAAAAATTAGATAGTTAAAAAATCAAAATCGGTGACACCCGAGGTAAGTTACGTACATATTTATCTAAAATTGACTACCTATTGCATGTGGTGCATTGGACATAGCGATACACCCGGTGCAGATACTAATTTCAAGCCTCTCTCTCTCTTTCTCTCTTCCCTTCTCACTCTATACTTCGTCTCTTCTTCCACTCTTCTTCTTCACACTACTACTGCTACCTCTCTCTCTCTCTCTCTCTCTCTCTCTCCGTTCGCCATTAAGAGAGCTCTCTTCCTCGTCGCAAATGGGGGAATGATAATCGTCGATCGCGTCAAAAAAAGGCGCCTCCTCGCTCCGATCTCTCTCGCGGCGATGAGAATTTGAGCTCGTTCGATCCGCTCGGCGTTTAAAGGTTTCGAAATTACCAATCGCTGAGCTCAGTATTCGAGCTCAACTTTTGAGCTTACTTCGATTTGGGAACTTGTTTAGTCGCTACTTCAATTTCGGAAAGGTTCGATTTTACTGAAGAAAACCTGTTTAATCAAGAGTTTCCGGTGCTCCGAGCGTATAATTCTACTAAATTTCGGTCTAATTCGATCTATAATTTCCCCAATTTTCCGACGCAGGTTGATTTAGGGTTCGTAAATTTCTAGGGTTTCAGTGTTCAATAAGAGCACAATGTCGATGCCCAACGCATGCCTGAGCGGCTCCGCCTCGCCGACGGTGAACGTGGGGCCCGCCGCCGCCGCCACGCGGCGGTCTCTGGGGGTGATTGGGGATAGGAGGCCCACGTTGGGCCAACGGGGCCCCACCGAGGTGCCCACGGAGAGGCCCATCGAGGGGCCCACGGGGAGGCCCATCGAAGGGCCCACGGGGAGGAGGTCGAGGTTGGGGGTGATTGGAGATGGGAGGAGGCCGAAGAACAGTGCAGAGGAGGTGGAGAGGTTGCAGAGCTCTACTGATATTTTGCAGGTAATTTTTTTAGTGGAATTAATTAATAATTATTTGTTGGTGTTATAATACAAATTACAATGTATGGATGGATAGTCCCTGTAGTTATCCAAGATATTGCGGCTTAGTCCCTGTGTCATTTATTTTTTTGCTTTTAAATTTGTATTGGAGGCTCAGAACTACTGCATAGGAGAGAATTTCCAAATTGAAAAGGAGTGTTCCTCTATTTGATAAGAAGAAGAAGAAGACGAAGAAGAAGAAGAATAACAAGGGCTCAGCATCATATAATTGCTTCACTTTTATATGCTATTAATATGATCACAGTGGTCGAAGCTTTCCATATAACTATATAAGATTAGTACTAGAACTATTTGACAAAAAAAGGTATGTACTTAATATTTCATTACCTAGCAATATCAGGGAGGTTCTTTTTGCACCCTGATTCTTCACATGACCCTGTAACAAGTTGTTTCTGATTTTCTGTTGCGGGTCCTGATCGACTCCAACGATCTGATTGACTACTTGAGGGTCATAGAAAAGTAAGGCTACATTAATATTCTGATTGTTGGAGATCAATTTGTGACAGAAGGATGAGAAGATAATCTTTGTGGAATACAAGAAAACATTGAGCTGCATGTGAATTGGGGCGTCGGAACAGAGATTTCTGTTATTTACAATACTATTTGTAAACCATGTAGCTCCATTTGACGCGTGGAATAGATAGTATGTGCTATTTACAATATTATTTCTAAACCATGTAGCTCCTTTTGACGCGTGGAATAGATAGTACGTGCCTATATCCATAGTCATGCTGATTGGCAATTTTTGTTGCATTGATGGCGCCGTGCCAGTACGGAATTTGGTGATTTTTAGATGCATGACAACACATGAGAAGGGCTTTTGGGACGCAGTTACCTCAAAGGCAAGTTCAGTGTATCCTTTTTTGGGCATACTTGATGCCAGTGTTTCTAGGGTTGTTATAGAAAGTGTTTTGCAATGGTCGATAGATGAGTTATCTATCATCTCATGATCTCATCATAGTCTTCCTGGATTGAACTTTGGAAATTGAGAATAACACAAGAGGAAGGAAAGGTGGTATGAAAAGCGCATCTAGCCAATGAGAGCTTTAAAAGAAGCTATTGTTCTTAACTCTCTTATGAGCCTCTTCTTTTAATTTTTGGGGCCTTCATTTAGGTTGAAGATCCCACAACTTTTTTTGCGGTTGAAAGAGAAACTTCTTCCTCTGTTTGAAGACAATGAAGAGATGATGGAGAAGAATGATATCAGGAAAGAGAATGTGCTCTCAATGGTGAAGGATATGAAAAATATTTCCATACATGAGGCAATAGTAAATTTACCAAACTTGAAATTGCCTACAAAGCATCAAAAAGCAAACTAGCGTACACTAGACTCGATTCCAATTTGCTTGTTGCCAAGAAATAGCAAAATGGCTAGAAATACAAGTCCAGCAGGCCCCTTTTCGTAGATTAGCTGGGTGGTGTCAAATTGTACTCTGTCTCATGCTATCACTTAATTGGCGATTAATCTCCTATTACCAGTTTATAATGTTGGAAGTTCTTTAGGAGAGTTTTGTTTTGTCAGGATTCATTTTTCTAATCAACTTTGTAAAGATTCCTTGCACCGATTTGGTTGATTCTAGTTAAAAAACAATTCTAGAATATTAGAAAAAAAAATACATTTCATGATTACATTATTAAGACCTTATTGAAAACTTTGAGTGGCACACCTCATGCCATTCAGGCACTGGCTCAGTATTTTCATGCATGTACATGATGATGGTATGCATAGGTGTTAACATAGAAGAAAGAAAAATACAAAGTATTTTAGGTGGGACGTGCTATGCTACATTCCAGCATAGAAGTTATCATGGCACTCTCCTATAATGTGCCTACAAGCCATTAGCACATAAGTGCTTCGTTCCTACTGACACAGATGATTTGGTAATCCTTCTTTTGGATTTTTTTATGTGTTACATTGATTACTAAGAAGTTTCTTCATTCAGACTTTTTATGTATTCTATTGATTACGAAGAGCACGAATTTTTTATGCATACTCGACCGGCATAGATTGATCGGATCTCCCACTCCAACCAATCAAACCTTTCGAGGCTGACTCCTTTGCATAGTCAATTTGCCTATGACAACTTATTCATCCGTGCATGACTAAGTGCTTTTTCCTATCATTATGACTCATGCATGATGTTACAAATATGTTTAGTAATTTGACTTTAAATTCTCTAGGAAAATTTGATTCTATCAAGTTGTCTATTATCAAACATAAGGATTCTTGTGCCAGTCAGCAAGGTCTGGCACAACTGGCGCCTGGCATCCGTGCCACTTATGTTGATAAGCCCATGCCACTCGTGTTGACATATAAAATAGTGTATGCTGAGTCGTGCAAGTGTGTCATGCCATGCTGATGGCACACCCCAGTACCCAGTGCCAGTGGCACGACAATTCTTGCTCAAACATCTTCCTATTATAGAGGCAAGAATACTCTCTTATTTCTTCTCTAACACTATACATTGGAACGTTTGCTCATGAATTATGATCGAAGAAAGATGAGAGGGTCACTATTAAGAACCAAAATCCTAAGAGAAAATCCAACTCTACACGATTCTAAATGAATTATCGTGTGCTCCAATATCCTCACAGAAATCTATTTTGTGATAGGCAGACTATTAGCATAACATTGACGGTGGATATTTTGTGGTTGGTCCCTTGCATTATATCACATGCCTTTATTTTTAAGAATCCTATTAACATCCTTGTAACCTACACATGTGGTGAGACTTCTTACGTACTTTTGTTTATTGAATATGATAATTGCATGCATTCGTGGTCTTCATTAAGGTTAATATAGTTATTCAAGAATCATTATGGTTTGTTGATTTTATTCATTTATTGGCCCTAAAAATTAAGTACGTCAGACATAAACACCAAAGATGATGAAGAGAAAAGTGAAGAAAGCAAGGAACACAATTTCATTCACATTGGACAGCTTTGATGGCTAAGTCTAATGACAAAGATAGAGGAAATATTTTGCGGCAATCACTAGTTGTGTATGAAAATAGGTAGATTCTATGAAATTTTAGCCCCCATATACACCGATGCTCTAATAGTTGTGTACGAAAATAGGTAGATTCTAAGAAACTTTAGTCCCTATATACACCGATGCTCTCATATCATTGATCATAACGAAAAGGGGTATAGATGTCTCTAATAACAAATCTTAATAGGTTAAAGAAAAGCTCACAAATATCGCGATGGTCCGTATTGCGGGGCCTCCAACTTCTAACCCTTGAAGAGCATTGGCCCAAGCCATTTGCTACCATCATAGACCTCTAAAAAGCTTCCCCTTCAACTTTTTCTCCAAATATGTAATGCTGCAATGTGGAGCAGGATGGATCCACTATCTCAAGACAAATCCAAACATAAAATAAAATTCTTACACCAGTATGATTGACATTGTCTTTTTCTGGTTCTCTGTCTTCATAAGGAAACTAGGAAGCTATCTTAATGTCTCAATGTGATGGCACAATGACGTCATTAGGTTGAACTGTCTATGGACCAGTTGAAGTGTTTGACGAACTTGAGTGTTCTCAAGGTAATCATGTTATAAACTAAACAAGATGTATAATTTGTCTTTCAACAGCCAGTAATAAAGATTGCTTCTTATCACGATCTGCATTGGACCTAGATATTATAGAGTACTACAGATATATTGTTGACACTATTCTAAGATATGACACATGGACCTGTGTCACCATATTTGCGCCTGCATATGCAGATTCAGTCACTTTAGCGTCCTGCACAGACCATAACCCTATGTAGCTTGCACGGCATGTAATAAACACAGGTGTAAGCTGCTTACTATCATGCATTTGAACTATATACATGTAGATTTAGTATGCCATGCCTCAGTTTGTCGTAATTTGTATATATAGGTTGTTGTCCGAGCTGCATAAGTTGGTTATATTATTTGCTTTACCTCTCTTCTCTCTCTGCAGATTTAATTTAGGTCAATTGCTTGCACCAAAATTTGCCAAAGTACCACTCTTATTGGAGAAATGAAGTAATCTCTTATTTAAGTACTAAAACAGGAAGATGTAGAAATTTTTCTCAGTTTTATATAAATGACAAGAGTGTCTCATTGGCAAAACAGGCAGTAAATCATGTCAGAAGACATGGGATATAATTTATGCCTCAAAACAGCAGCATTCACTCATCATTACTACAATTGTTAATTTTTTTACTTCAATGCTCAATTGTAATTTGCATTTCCATTCATGTGTCTCTGTGTCTGTACTTCTTTTTTTGGAATTAATATTGTGTTATAAATATTTAGTATCTAAGAGGTTGTACTTGAAATCAAGATCAGTTTTAATTTGCTTTCCTATTAAAGCCTTTATCAAATACTCTAGTCGTTATTCCAACCGTTGGCTCACCATTCGCTATTCTTTTTGCATGCATAATAAATAACAAGTAGTGAGCCTACGTACAGAAATTGCGACTGCTTGAAGCTTCAGTGTTCATTTGCTGCGCTAAAAATATCTCCAATTTATTTGCCTTTTCTTGAATTTGCCTTTTAACTTGATGCTGCATTGTACTCTGTATAATTTCCATTACTGACACACCATTTTTTTTTCAAACATCATTTCAGACTATAACTGAACCACCATGTCACACTTCATCTGTTTGGGTACCTGGTCATCATTACTTAGCAGGTTTTACAATTAGTACCCCTGAGAAGAATGTAATTAGTTCACCATCCTCCAATAACGCCTCCTCAAGTGATGCTAAATCTGATGAGTTTTTAGCTTCCTTATCTGGCATTAACTCATCGGCTTCCGGTGTATTACATGGTGAGAAAATTCCTCAACTGAAGCTTCAAGGAAAAAATGCCTCCTCAAGTAATGCTAAATCTGATGAATTTTTAGCTTCTTTATCTGGCATTAACTTGTCGACTTTTGGTGTATTAAATGGTAAGAAAATTCCCCAAGTAAAGCTTCAAGGAAAAATAAATGATGATCACAATTTTGTTTGTGACTCAAAAGATGGGCAAAACCATACCAAGAAACATTCTTTATTGGAGAACTTTGACTCAAAAGATTCAGGAGATCTAAGACAATCTTTCCGTAATGGTCCCCGAAATTTGTCTGTTTTGTATGACGATGCAGCTGTTCCAACTTCTATTGCATCTTTTAGTTTCCGTATGTTCGAAGGCATTTTTACTCCACCAACCTTAAATGCAAGAGAACTAGAATATCTTAATCGGCTCCGGTATCAATCCAAAGCCGACCCACTTTTGATATTGTACTTGAAGGCAGTCGACTGCATAGCACAAGCTGAAGCATGTTGTAGTAATCCTTCACTCCAAATTGCTTCTCGGGGAAGCACTTCTTGCAAAGTAGTTGGGGCCAAGGGACTGCAAAAGCAGTATGAGAGGCCACTTTCAAAAAACCCAGAGTATGTTCCACCACTTCTAGAGGAATTCAAGAACAACAGAAACAGAATATTTCATCTCTCTGATATTTTCGGTCATATTGTTGTGTTCAGGTACATGAAAATTGCGAGTCTGAAGTACTTTCCTTTTAATGCTGTTATTTTTGCTATTTGTGGTATAAAACCAAGATCAGTACACCGGAGGCATTTATAAACTTTCTTATTTTATGCCGTTTACATTCTTACTAATATTGTGTTTTAACGTGCAGTGTTGACCAGCTAGGCAGCCGTTTTATTCAGCAGAAGCTCGACACAGCAAGTGCTGAAGAAAGAGATTGTGTATTTGAAGAAGTCTTGCCTCATGCTTTCTCTCTGATGAATGATGCATTTGGAAATTATGTGGTCCAGAAGGTTTGGCCTCTCTCTCTATGTGCGCGTGTGTTTAGCATGAACTACCAGATTATGTTTTCTCTTTGTTTCCTTGCATCAGTTCTTTGACTATGGAAATCCAGCTCAAATAAAGGAGTTAACTAGCCTTATACATGGAAATGTGTTGCGTCTCAGCTTCAACACATATGGCTGCCGAGTGGTTCAGACGGTAATTCTGCATCTGATCTTTGAACTATACAAAATTTAGATGCATCAAAAAGCACAATATCATCTATTTGCTGTTAAAGCATAGAATGATATCTTGCAATGAAGAAATTGCAGAAAACCTCCATAAATATCGCGATACTCCATTGGATCCCTGAAATTCTAGAACCTACATTTTTCTATTTTTCCATTTACTTACAGCAAACTGATAGTATCACTTATTGGAACACTTGTGGGTGGTAATGGGTTGCAACATTCCAAGGGCAAAGTGAAAACTATGATATTCTATGGGGTTTTCTTCAGTTTAGCACTTACTAATTCATGGGCCTCAGGCCTCTTGCATTTTTCTATCCCATTATTACATCGAGATACCTTAGAAGAATCTAGTATATATACATATCTTCTGCTAATAACGTTTGTATAGTTTTCTCTTAGTTCTACTCGCATAATCATATATTTGGTGGATTGGAATATTTTGATGCAAATCACCATACACTGAGTAAATACTGCAACAGGCACTTGATGTTGTCGATCTGGAAGTGAAATTAAAATTGGCTATGGAACTCGATGGCCATGTCATGGAATGTGTAAATGACCAAAATGGAAGCCATGTCGTTCAGAAATGTGTTGAGTGCTTGCCACATCATATGATTCAGTTTATTATCTCATGTTTCTACGATAAAGTTGTTCCGATGTGCATTGATCAATATGGATGCCATGTCATTAAGGTCCTTCACCCTTTTCCCTGCCATTTATGCTCCATGTTAGGATATTTTTTAAGCACAAATATTTTTGGGGCTTTTACTAGTACAAACCTGCAAATTATCTATTTATGCAAGTATCCCTGTAAAATCTGAATTTTCATATATGTTCCTCAAGTATGCAGTTTCTTATAAAAATACCCTTAAATTGGGGAAAATCTGTTTTTGCAGTAATAAACATTTTTTAGTACTAATAACATTTCGAAGAGTAATAAAGGTTTGTTTTATAAGGCATACCGACATTTCAGATTTTGCAGGGATGAGATAACTTTTATTGGAGTAGAAGCAAATGTTCCAATATTTTTTCTCATGGAGGTCGACATCGTACTTTTGTTGATTCAGAAAATACTGGAATACTGTGATGATCTTAAAACTCAGCAAATCTTGATGAGAGAAATTTTGAAGTCTGTTTGTCTATTGGCGAACCACCAGTATGGAAATTATGTTGTTCAGGTGTGTAAGAGTTTTCTTTTTTTTTCTTTCGTTTCTTATGAATATAGGACTACTTGTGATTCACCTATACTAACCTTTTTGTCAGCTATTTACAATTTCATTTCATGACCACTTTAATTTAACGCTTTTCCTTGTGTCAGAATAAAGCACATTGAATGATATAGATTGAATGTGCTTAGAACTTTCATAATTCAAAATTTCAANCTTATGAATATAGGACTACTTGTGATTCACCTATACTAATCTTTTTGTCAGCTATTTACAATTTCATTTCATGACCACTTTAATTTAACGCTTTTCCTTGTGTCAGAATAAAGCACATTGAATGATATAGATTGAATGTGCTTAGAACTTTCATAATTCAAAATTTCAAACCCTCAAAAATAATGCCAAAAATCTGTAGCTTTTGCTTTTGCCATCATGAGAAGCTGTTGGAGTATATCTAAGTGAAAAATCTGTTAGTCCTTGATAGAAAAGCTCAATGCAAATAGCACTATACAGAAGCTCCAGCTAGTCCTTAGAGGCCGATAATAAGTTCTCTTATTATACGATCTTTTTTTTTTGGAGCTAATGCAGTCGTACTTTAGCTGTTGCTAATTAAAAATATGCTCCGTAAAGTTTGACCTTCGATTTAATTTCATTTTCATTAGTTTCAATTGCAACAATTTCGTCCTCAAGTTTGTCCTACATAATCAATTTCATTTTCATTAGTTTCAATTGCAACAATTTCGTCCTCAAGTTTGTCCTACATAATAATTTTGGTGAATTTCTAAAAAAGGTTGCATATTGCCATCATTAGGCTTTTGCTTTATTCAAATTGAAACTTTGGGTTTGGGGATGATACAGATATCAGGCTTAAATATTTATTTAGAGACCAAATATTAGAAATGAAATTATAAGCCACCATTTGGTTCGGGGTTAAGGAGGGGAATAACCCCTTAACCCCGAAGTTATTTCCAAACACCCAATTTGGGGGGTCCCACCCCGCCCCAGGAATAGGGGTGGGATTAACTTAATCCCACCCCTATTTAATTTTTTAATATAAATATAAATTTTATTTTTAAAATTTAAAATTTTAAAAAATTATATATTTTAATTTTAAAATTAATATTTATTTTTTAAAATTTATTTTTTAAAATTTAATTTTTTAAAAAATTATTATTTTTAATTATTTAAATTTTAAATTTGATATTTTATATTTGTAACTTTAAATTTTTTAATTTGAGATTTAAAAATATAGATTTTAATTTTAAATTTTAAATTTTNATTTGAGATTTAAAAATAAAAATTTTAATTTTAAATTTTAAATTTTAAATTATTTTTTAATTATTTAAAATTTAAATTTAAATTTAAATTCTAATATAAAAATTGGGGCAAAATTATTATTTTCTATTTATAATAACCCACTATTCTTATTATCCCACCTACTCCAACCAAACACTATTTTATCTATACCTGGACTAAACCCAATTCTCAAGCAAACATAAAATTACTCTAACCCCACCTTAACCCTGAACTTAACCCTATTTCTGGAATAACTAGTTCTTACTTAACCCCGAACCAAACGGAGCCTAAGGATAAAATTGAAATCCAGAACAAACTTAACAGGGATTAAATTAAATGAAACCATGAGGATGAAATTGAAATTGGGTCAAACTTCTGGGCCTAATTTGTTGTTATCCTTTTTAGTTCTTAGCCAAAATGTTCTGCGAGGTTGTTACGATATACATGACAGAACTTTGTACATATTCAGATTCTAATATATATTTTTTCACAGTATGTTTTGGAGAATGGAAATCGAGACGTGCAATCTTTCATCATCAGGAAATTAGCTGGGCAGATAGTTGAGATGAGCAAAGAGAAGTTCGCTTCAAATGTCATCGAGAAATGCTTACTTTGTAGTGGGCCTGAGGACCGCCAAATTCTGATAAATGTGATTCTAGGCACCACTGATGCGAATGAGCCTCTTAAGGTCGGTGCTTTCATCTTTAGACACATTTTCTAACACTACTATCATTATATTGTTATATATGCGCCCTCAGTGGCTAGTAAGAGTGTAAGTGGCCTGGAGCAGATTATTGACAAGATGACTATGATTACCTTTTATTTGACTTTATTTACTGTTGAGGTAATGTATCCCTGAGAAATGCTTTTATAGACATAAAAGTTCTGATCCCAAATTTTTTTGACTAATATGTCTTTGCTGTTTTTTCTTAGATTTATGCTGTACATGTATCAAAAATTAACTAAGATGACTGCAACATATTTACAACAATGTGTGCCTATTTTTAGTTATCTAATATATGCAGTTGAAATTGGTAATAGAGCGTTAAAATTGCTGCTTAATTGTAGTTCTATGACAAGATGCCTTCTAAATAAGCATGTTGAAATTTTCACTGAAATATAATCTGTTGGTATATTTACAGAAAGCATATGATACCTTAGAGAAAGTTCTTGGTGTGATTGAATTTTTTGAGAGTTCTTAGACACAACATAGAATGTTATATTCAATTAAAACTCATATGAACCCAAGAGTCCTGCATGTCCTTTATTACTCATGTGCTTTTTGCATTTGGGTGTAATTAATTTTTCCAGGCTAACTGAAATACTGCAGAACTATACCTTCATACTGATGAATCCTATATTCTGTTCTCTCTGTATCAGTTTCCTACATCTGAAGCTCGTACTACTTATTAATTTTAGACAAATGAGAAAGTGCAAACGCATTAAGAAGTCTGAGTTATTGTTTCAGAAAGCTGAAAAATAGCTTGATTGCGATTTGATGAGAACTTCTCCATTGATTTTGAAAATATGAATCTAGTGTATGTTCACAATAAATAGATTATTATGTAAAACTATAGAGCATTTTAATTGAACTCATACTTTTGTTAATGTCGTTCGCAGGAAATGATGACGGACCAGTTTGGTAACTATGTTGTGCAGAAAGTTTTAGAGACGTGCAATGATCAGCAACGCGAGCTGATCCTCTCACGAATAAAAGCCCACTTAAATGCACTTAAGGAACTTACTTATGGAAAGCATATAGTCTCCCGTGTAGAGGAACTCATCGCAACTGGGGGTAAGCTGTACTTGTCATCTATATGTTCTTCATATTTGGTAATTTAGCCATCATCTTCTAAGCAAGGAAAGGAAAAGCTACTGTTATATTCCAAAATTTGTTTCAATGGTACTTAAAATATAAAACTGCTTTAGAGCGGGCCACCACAGGCGTCTTTGGCCTGTATGCAATTTCCCCATGATTAAAACACCAGACTACTGGGATATGCTTCCAGAAAAAAAAGAAATTTGTTATATCATATGGTGTCAAAGCAGTATATCCTTAGCTCGGATCTTTCGAGGCTCCTTGTTTCATGTAATTTTCTCTCCTTTATCATGTGGTTCGCTGGTAGTCAACATCTAGTCAGATGGAGGGGCAATGTTGACTGTAAATGATTAAAACGCTATTCTTTATTAGCGTAAGTTTTTGGAAAAAAATTGTAACTTCACACAACCTGGCTTTTAGAGCAACTTCTTTACTATGAAGAATAGCAACTGGGCGTTCGGAAAACACAAACTGTAGCAGAAAGCTGATGAGCTATTGAGCATCCAAAGAAAAAAGAGTTTGGAATCATCTGCTTCTGTTATAATAATAATCTATTGTTGAAGTTTTCAATGAAAAAGATGTTACAACTTTTTTAAGCAGTTATACTCGAACAACACTTCCACATAAAGTGGGTGGAGTAGGCCCTTGGTCTATATTTCTCAGTAAAGAACTAGATGGAAAATCGTACATATGATTCCTATTTCGATGTATGATTTGCAGAAAGGAGACGTGGGGCGTCAAATGCTTCTTAGATGGCATCAAAGTGGAAGTGTACAGCTGACGAAGGCTTCTCCCTTGATTACGGCTGGTAAAAGCTATTTGGAAATAAGCTTGTTTAAACTTGTACATAATGTGGTTCTTAATTTGTAGCAAATTATGCAAACTAAGGCGTCTTAAGGCTGTAAAGTGATGGTAAGAACTATGAAAATATGAGCGACTGAATAGTACTGTATTTTCGTGCTAATTGATCCAGTTATTTCTCCAGTTTCAGTTTGTTTCTACCATGCTGCAGTTGTTCAGATTTGGATCAAATGTATTTGATATTTCAAACCTAGTCTCAGTACTTCTTCAGTCGGAAACTTTTTCAGTTCGACTATGTTTTCTTCGTTTGTGCATTTTAGTTTTAGCAAACAGATCAGCTTCAAATTTTGCTGCAGCAAGAAGCAGAAATGATTAAGCTTTCTAAGTATGAGCTCCAATGTAGGGCTTTTGAATTTGCTAATTTAAAAAGTTACTGCTATGAATTCAGTAGGTTGCATATCGAGGCCATGCGGAACCAACTCGGTTTCAAACGAAGTCGGCTGCGAAGCACTCTCTGTTGCAAACCGTGTCCAAAGTCGGTGACGAGATACTTCAGTTCGCCGACTTCAATTTGAAGAGATGGACGGACAGGATCAACCGCACGTCATTCAGGGAATTTGTATACAGCTGATGGATTACCAACCGTTTGATCCCCATCACAGGGCCGATAACTCTCGCCGTTATTCTCTCTCTCGCTTACTGCATTCTTTGGAAAGCGACGGCGTTGATCCGATCTGGCGCGGCCTGATCCGTCCGATCTTCATCAGACGTAATCAACGGAAAGAGCTATCTCGAACCCGCTCGATCTCTCTCGGTCTCTCCGATTATCTAGAGAACCCTAATCCCCACTGCTTCATTAGTTTATTTTACCGCGCGATTCTCTGTTTCCTTCGAAATCGCAATTAGGGTTTCGCAGTGCTCCTCCATTGATTCGTATATCGTTCGATCCCCTCTTCTTAGCGTGTAGAAGCCAATGGCGAACGACGGATTGGATTGGGAGGGTTTGCTCAAGTGGAGCCTCGCTCACTCTGATGGAACCAAGCCCTCGCGCAATCTCAGGTACTTCACTGAATTCTTTTCCTGTTGAAGTCCTTTTATTTTTGGTTATATTTTAGATCTTAATCTCTTTACCTCTTCGTGTGCTCTCCATGGGGTTCAATGCGGCTTAGAATTGGTACTCCTATTAGATTTTTCTTTTTGCCCTAGGGGTTTTGATGTTAGAGAAGTTTTGGATCCATGTTGTTTGAAGGCATAGGAGAAGTTTGGATTTTGGTGTTGTTTGCGATGAATTGCTGATAGAATGAATTAATAACGGACTTTTGGGGGATTGATTACAAAGTTAGTCACTCAAGTTTGATTAAAATTAGAATTTTGATCTTGGTTTTGTTCGCGAAGTTTATGTTAGTGAAGCCTAATAATGCATTAGATGATATTGCTATAATTGTAACTATGAGGATGAAATTGAATTGCAAGTCAAGCATTGTACTTTACCTTTTTATTAATTTCTTTTACTCATTTGCTTTTTTAGTGAGGAGGAAAGGAAGTGGTTTATGGAAGCGATGCAGGCGCAGACAGTGGATGTCGTGAAGAGGATGAAGGAGATCACACTTGTCATGAAGACTCCTGAGGATGTTCTTCAGGCGCAGGGTGTTACTCCAGAAAATATTGAAGGTAACCTTTTCTTTCCGTAGAGTTTGACCATTTAATTCTTGTTATTGAACTTTGCCCCTGTCATTCGAACAATTGGGTTGAAGCAGGTTGCTTTTAGAGTTGTAGGATATTGGAGATATTGTTTTTAGGCTGACAGATACTAAATAGAGCAGCTGTATTAATTAGATTAGTTTTCTTCCAATTGCTCCAAGTGGCTGAATGTCGTCTCTTACTTTCTTCTTTTCTTTGGTAGACTTCTCTTGTGTTTTTCTTCATATTTTTTCAACATAGTTGGATTGTCCATAGTGATGTACATAGTACTCGCACTCACATTTCAAATCCTATATCTGCATAGATTGCAAACAATCTTCTGTTTCTTGCCTCTTTAATTAGATTAAATATGAGTTAAATGTAACTGAACAAGACATTAGTATCTTCATCTGATTTTTAACTCCAGGCCACAAGCTGTCTGTGCTTGCATTTTAGGAGAGAGCATGTTTTTGAGCACCATGGGAATACTTGCGTACAAGATATGATAGTTTAATTATGTTGGACTTTGAGGATATACAAGATATAGATGTGCAGCTTTCTTTGGAGTATTACATTGTTATGCGCTTATGCAACATAAGCTTCCTGTTGTACCTTTTTTTCCTGTCGTTTTTTTTTATCTATGTTTTTTGGGTACTCCGCAGATATGTTGGATGAGCTACAAGAGCATGTGGAATCCATTGACATGGCTAATGGTGAGTTGACTTACATTCTTCTGTTACTTGGTTATTGTCGGTTGTTATGTTCTAAATTGAGGTTCAATTCGAAATTTAGTCCTTTGAGGCTATAATACATCCTTCACCAAAATTGTAACTTGTAATTCAACAGATTTACACTCAATTGGTGGTTTAGTTCCTCTTCTCGGTTACTTGAAAAACTCTCATGATAGAATCCGGTCGAAGGCAGCAGAAGTTGTGACTACGATTGTTCAGAACAACCCAAAGAGTCAACAGCTTGTGATGGAAGCTAACGGGTTCGAACCACTGATGGCAAATTTTGCCTCAGACCCTGATGTAACTGTGAGGACAAAAGCCCTTGGGGCAATATCATGTAAGTAACTATCCTTATATTATTAAAATATTCAGTAGGTGAAAGAAAGTTATTGCTTGCGCTTGGTTACTTGCACTCGGTTCACCATATCTGTCATGAACAGCTCAATGACTATCTGGCCTCCGTCCTGTCTCATATTTTAATCCCCACTGTTCAGTGGATTGCAACCTTTTCTGACTTGAAATTATTTTCTTTTGGATGGTGGAATGGAAGTTTGAGACCGAATAGGGGGAGGATCACAAGGTGGTGCACAGCTGATTTCGTGCAACTAGTGCAGGCAGCTATTTGTCATTCACTATTTAGTGTGTATTGTGGACTATCTTTACTTCATTAGATTTTTGAAATATTTATTGAAATCGAATTTTCTCTTGCAATATTCAGCATTGATTCGAGGTAACAAGCCGGGAATTGCTGCTTTTCGCTTGGCAAATGGTTATGCAGCATTAAAGGACGCGCTCGGTTCAGAAGATGTTAGATTTCAAAGGTACGTCTTTCTCTCTTCCACTTTGGAAGCCGAATTATATCCTAGATTTTGGAATAGCTTCTCTACTCAAAATGCATTATGCTAGGCTCTTCTCTTGGCAAACAAAAAGCTTGAACTTTTTCCTATAGTAAGAAGCTAAAGTGATTTTCTGGGCTGCGAAAACAAAAGCTCCAACTTGAAGCTTTTGATCCTACTCTATAGCTCTCGGGATGGGGATTTAAATATAAAATCTATATGTGCTTTTTCAAACAGCTCTAGTCAAACAACACTACTGCATAACCTTTGGCTTGGCCAAGTGAAGTAATATGATGACCGGTCCAACAGCTTTTGTCACTTCTCTACTATGTTTTTATTGTATGTATCAGTCTACTAATATGATGATACAATAGATGGCTAACTTGCGTTGTTTGTAGCTAATGTTTGCTTTAGCCCTTGGAATCGCTGAACTTTTAAGTTTTGTTTCATGTTGTCCTTCTTGCTAGGTTGCATAGCTCAATCAATTGATTACCTCCCAAGTTTATTATATATCGCCATTAATTTGTTGTGCAGCTAGGATTATAATGAAAAAGAAGTCGAACCCTTTTAAATATTGGGAAAATAAGACATTGCAGTGGATTAAAGGTTCACATTTTATGCAACAACAAACAGCGTAGAAAACCTTGGAACCAAAATGATTAAGATAAATGACGAAGACCAACAATCTTGTAGTTAGCACTAATGAAGCTTCATACTTTCTTATACAAGAAATTCTACGTGTGCATCAGAATGTACCCTAGAATATTGTGGTTGAGTTTGTTTTATATGTGTGACATCTTACGAGTGGTTTAGTGCATGGCCGATCCATCAACAATAATTTGGGTTTATTCTGAAGTAGCCTTTCCCATTTTCGACTTTTTATCTTTGCACTTGTGCTAAAAACCATGTTAATTTATATATCAGGAAGGCTCTCAATCTGATCCAATACCTTCTACGCGAGAACAGTTCAGACCACAAACTCATCACTGAACTAGGGTTTCCCCGACTTATGATACACCTCGCATCGAGTGATGATCCGGCTGTCCGAGAAGCCTCCTTGAGGGGGCTTCTTGAGCTGGCTAGGGATGCAAAATCAGGTGGTAGCGAAAGCACATTTCCTGAAGCTGATGAAGAGAAGCTGAGACAGGTCCTCGAGGGCCGTATTGCGGGGATCGGTGAGATGGCCCGCGATGACCTAGAAGCAGCCCGCGAGGAGAGGCAGCTTGTTGACTCCCTTTGGAATGCATGCTATAATGAGCCGTCTTCTCTTCGAGCGAAGGGCCTTCTCGTTCTTCCTGGAGAAGACGCTTCCCAACCCCCACCGGATGTTGCGGGGAAGCTTTTCGAACCGGCAATGCGCGCATTGGCAGCAGCTTCGAGCTCCACAGATGAGAAGCAGCAGAAGCCATTACTTCTTGGCCCTGCTAATAATGGTGGGAACTCTGGCTCCTAGAACTATATCCATCAGTGGGAGAAAAGGAGATTGCTGTGAGGCAAATCAGTTGTATCTATATGGATAAATATGGTAGTTAGGTGCAGTTCCACTTTTTACTAATATTGTACTTTGAACTGTGTTGTGCCCTGTTTGAAGTTTCTCGAGCTCTCCCTACCCTTCTCAAATAAGAGTGGTCGGGGGAAGTTAAAAATGAGTTTTTGGTCTACGAAAGCATCTTCGAGTAGCAAATATTGTGACTAAATTTCTTATTCGGCAATTTCTAACTATAGGTAAGATCCTTCACCTTACCTTTTTAGAAAATCCGTGAAACAGCTAATTTTTTTTACATACGAATGCTTAGGTATAATTTCAGCAAGCAGGTGATCTGCTGATGGATGACAAAATTTCAGCCTTTTTTTTTTTTTTTCGTCAAATTGTTTGGAGTCTAGTCATAAGCTACTGCAGCCGGCTGTTGGGTGTTCCATTTTGAAATGGATGTCGTGATGTTAAACACTCTGTTGTCGCGCCGGAGTTCGATCCTTTAAAAGTTTGGTACTTCAAATTTGATAAGTACAGATTTTTTTTTGTTCTGTTAAATTTTATTTAGGGATGTGTATGTTTGATTGTTGGATTATTACAGGGAAGAGTTTCTAGAGTTTCTCCTGATGAGAAACTAGTGAAAAAGAAACTTATCATAGATGCTACGCTTTTATGCGCTCCACGCTCTGTGTCATCGAAGGACAAGATAATTTGGTCATATAAGATAGAGCAAAATGTTGCTTCTAGAGCACACTACAGTACTACACCACATAACAACCACATTTCACTCGCTCGCGTGGCTCATCCATTGCGAGGATGAGCCGCTCCGAATTATAACGAACGATATGAATGGCGCCTCCTCCTCCTTCCTCTCCGTTCCCCATCACCACCACCACCGCCACCACCACTCCCCCTCCTTAACCCTAACCCTACTCCTCCCCTCCGCGCCCGCGCCCTCTCTCTGTCCCCGCCTCCTCCCCCAGATCCCCTCCGCCGCCCCCTTCTTCTCCGCGCGCCGGGGAACCCTAGCGTGGTGGGGCCGCGAGGCGGTGACGAGGGTGGAGGAGTCGCGGCGGCGGCGGAGGAGGGGCGGCGCCGCCGCAGCCGCGCAGCCGCGGGCGAGTCGCCGGGAGACTCCGTACGAGGTGTTGGGTGTGTCGCCCTCCGCGAGTCTCCAGGAGATTAAGAGCGCTTATCGAAAACTCGCCCTCAAATACCATCCTGATGTCAACAAGGAGGTAAACCCGAAGTTTTTTTTTTTTCCCAATGATCAACCCTCCTGATTTGATCCTTTTTTTTCACTTGTTTGAGATGATCATTTGGAGTTTGAATGCTTATTTCTGGACGAGTTTGTTGATTAGTTGCCTTAGAATTTGTGAAATTTATGCATTCCAACTACTTCTGGGCATAATTTTATAAACAATCAAGATGTAACACATCCTTACTCTACTACAGTGCAAAATTACTCTTTTTAAGGCAGAGAAATATTTCCCATGAAGTATTTATTATAGAGGAAAGCCAAAAAGAGACAATACGTTAATAAAAAAAGGATGTAACACATCAAGTTTTGGGCATAATTTTATAAACACAACTAAGATGTAACACATCCTTACTCTACTACAGTTGCACTACTTTTACAAGTCTACAGTTTTGCATTTAATTGGGTTCTCTATTTTTATTTTTATTCTTTTACTTTCGATCTTATGGAGATAATACGTTACTAAAAAGATGTTCTCTTGGTTGTTATACTTGTTTGCTTTTGTTCATTGCTTCTGTTCGTTTTTCCATAGCCAAATGCTCAAGAAAAATTCATGCGAATCAAGCACGCATATAATACTCTAACAAATTCGGGATCACGATCCAAGTTCGCAAATAATGGCGCGGATTTTTCAAGAAACGCTGAAAAGAACAAATCAAGTGTGCTGGAGGAGGAATTCTACGGACTTGGTACAGATCTTGCCTTTCTGAAATTTTATATTTGAAGTTAAAAAAGCGGTTTACTTATTTATCTCTACAAAAGTATTGATTTACCTATCCCCATTTGCACAAGTTGGTGTTCCGCATATTTTTTATGACAAAACTCGTTATCTTAACTTAGAGAGTCATCCAACGCATGTTATTTCAAAATATTTTTCATAGAGAGGCTTTTTCTGTGAGTATTTGAAGGCCGCGTATGAAAATTCAGAATCTGCAGGAATGTATTCGAACATAGAGAAAGTAATGATGTTATTATATGATAGTTTATATAGTAGGTGACTACTTCAACCTTTTCTGTGATTTTGTCATCAAGCAATGAAAGTTTAATTACTAACTAATCTAATTTGTCGGATAAATCATTCACGAAGCACCTTTTAAAGTCCTTATATAACCCATTTATTCTGCAGGTAATTTTTTGAGGGATATTCAGATATCAATAGGTAGCATTGGCTCTCCTGAGGGAAACTATAAGGCCAACAGCTTTTTTCTCCATAATCTTAAGTCCGCGAGGCTCCTTTTTTTTTTTTTTTAATGTATTGAAGCAATAAAATGTTTGATGTTTCAGCGGACTTCTTTCGAGATCTACAAGCAGAATTTCAGAACTGGGAAGCGGACATAAATTCACAAGAGAAACCCAAAAGCCTGTGGGAAGAGTTGGCTGTAAGTTAGTAATTTTGTTAAAAGTATTATTTGCTTAATCAGAAAACTTGTGTTAATTTTTCTTTTTACCTAACTAATTTGGGCGAAAAAAACACTAGCTAAATTACAGGAAACCTTATATTACCTCTTAAGCTTTGATCTGCAATATCTATTTTCTTTGCTGTAGGCCAATGGGGTAGATAAAGTGTGGGATTTAAAACTTGAGGAGGGGAATTATACCACAATGTAAAGAGGGACAAATTGACATTATTCAACAACACATGTATTCTCAAAGTAGAATTTGCTTTCTCACTTTAGGATATTGGCGAGGAGTTTGTCGAATTTCTTGAGAAGGAGCTCAACATCAGCGACTCGAGTTTCGCAGAAGAGAGCAGCGGTGACGGGTATTTTAAGGAAAAACGGTTCACCAAGCCTGAGGAGGAGAGCGGAAGCGATAATTCTCAACAGGAAGGAAGCAAGAGGAGCAGCATTGAGGATAGCATCGATGAGATTGAAGCTGCTCTTGCTCAACTGAAGAAGGAACTGGGACTGTAATGCTATGGCTTGAGGAGCATTTCCTCATCAGTGATGCACTGCGAATCAGAGGAAAAGAGTATCCTCTACTTGTGAAGTTACGCATTCATCTTGTAGAGTCACTTTCAGAGCATGAAAAGCACAAACATTTTAGATTTGCTTCTTTTTTTTTTCAGTTTCCGCCGTTAACTTTCTAACTTTCCTTATGCACTGGCCTGGGTGTTCGGCGAAGCCGGATGTTTTTTTTTTTTTTTTTNCTTCCATTTATATGTAATTGTATTTGTAATTCTCTTTCTAGTGTAATAGTTGATAGATAGATGTCAAAAATAAGAGATAATTGTAGCTTCGGAGATGGTGCTCGAGTGATGTCACTCCAGGTGATAAGGCTTAGTAATTCATTTACACACAACTTTGCTATCGTGCAAAAGTCTATATAAAGTTTCACTCGAAATGAGATTCGAAAAATCATTAATGTGCTGAGATGCAATTGATGTACATTCTAATACGCAACATTTGATTGGCAAAAAGTATACTAAAAAACTACTGTTGCCTCGTGCGTTGCTTTTTCAAGTACACGCATAATTTAAAAATTTTACATAAATAAATATAAATACATTAAAGTTCGAGTAGAAGCAGCGCGATTCCTCTGCTTGATGAGCGTATTGCTGACGTCACGATAACGACGGAAATGGAATCAACCTCTTTCTCACACACACCCCCCCCCCATTCCAAAGCAAATAATCGAGTGCTTCGCTTAGTTTGAAAACAACAAGAGGTTCCTTCTCCCATTACTCGGTTTAAACTTGATTTTATTTTTTTTTTCTAAAAAAAAAAAAAAAAAAACAAGGATGTGTAGCCACCGGAAACGAGATTCAACAGAAAATAATAAAAAAAATCAAACAAGGGAATAAAAACAAAGCTACCAATTAACACGGCATTCCCCATTTGCGTCAAAGATTGAGATATTACATGAGTTAGGCCAAAAGAGATAGAGCGGTGGTAGTTAAGTGCTCCCCCCCGGTCGCCCCAAAACCCTAAAAAAAACCCTTAACTAATCTATCTGATCCCTAATCATCCGTGTTCGTAATCCTACAACAGCATGAAGTACTTCTATACATCTACAAGGAAGGTTCTCACCGTGTGTATATACGTACATGAGTATGCGCCGGTTTTCGCGGTGGTGGTGGTGGAGCGGATCAAGCGCACGCCTCTCTCCGCGGCGGCGCCGCAGCGAAGAGCGCCTCGAGATCCGGCGGGTGGAAGTATCCGTTCTTCGGCGGATCCCTCCGCCGCCCCACCCCCACCGCCGACGCCCTCTTCCTCGCCGGCGGCGGCGGGCAGGGGAGCACCGCCGGGATCCGGCACTCCGCCCTCTTCGGCGTCTCCCACCCCTCCACCTCCTCCATCTCCTCCATCTCTATCTCTGGTCTCTCCATTGCTCTCCCTCTCTCTCTCTCTCGCAATCTCTCTAAATCTCTCTCTCTCTCTCTCTCTCAGATTTCGAAAAGAGGGATGGGAGGGAATTGGGACGAGAAGGATCGAGAGGGGTATAAATACGGAGCTGTGTAGCCTACCGTGGAAGCTACGAGACATCAAGTGTCTGCCACGTCATCCTTGCTCCTAGCACGATCAGATTTGGAAACAACGAACACACCGTACAAAATTGGGACACCTGTGTGTCTTTTATAAGGGTTATATGCGCAAAATTTTAGTAATAGCTCTTCTCTAGTTATATATTTTGGCCCACTCATTTTAGTTTGATGTTACAAGAAAAGCCTCTATATATATATATATATTATATATATATATATATATATATATATATATAATATACAGAGAGAGGCTATTATTATTCCAATTTATAAATTTTTATCTAAAAATTAAAAATTTATAAGCAGAATTTGGTAGTTTTAAAAGTATAGAACTCAATTTTATATATATAATATATATTTTGACCCCCCATTTTAGTTTGATGCCGGCAAGAGAAACCCTATATAATATATAATATATATATATAATATATATATAGGTTGGAATACTATTAATAGTAAAACGCTCTTTTTATCAATTTTTTAACCCCTTGGATGAAAAATTGTACGGTCATAATGATATAGCCAGTTTTTAGAGTTGAGTGGTCCATAGAGTTGAGTGGTCTCCAACTGAATTATAGTATTTAATCAATGATTAGAAAATAATGAAAAGAGTTGATCCAAAGGCTAAAATCTGATAGCAACAATGGAGATTTTGCTACTAATAGTAGCCAGTCCAACTCATATATAATAATATATAGTATATATATATATATATATATATATCTCATGTTTTAAATCAATCTGCAAATTATGGCTTTTTAAGAAAGACTTATTATGTACTAGTTCTTAAATCAATTACTCTATTGTGAGTTCTTGTATCAACTGGAATTATTTTTGTTTTCAATGAGTATAATTTAGTAAGATAATTAGAAAATACGCCTTTCTTTTTGGCATTAAATGAAGCTCCATGGTAGCGCCCAAAAAAAAAAAAACAAAAAAAGCAGCTTACATGAATTCAATTGGTTTTCGCAGTAAATATTTTTAAAAAATGTTATTACGCGATATTGTAATTAAAATATAGAATAAGTCGTTGAGCTTTTATAATGTTGTCCGGCCCGATAGACCGGGTTCAGGTGCAGTATCATAACACGAGGGCATTGTGCGTGGAAGCCACTGGGAACGCCACGTGGCGCATGCAGTTGGCTAGGGAAAAAATGCGTGAGCGCGGGGAAACCGCGTGGAAGAGGCCGAGAGATTTGAAAACTCCGCTCAAAAAAAGAAAAAAAAAGAAAAAATTCAGAGGAGTGGTTTTTTTTTTGTAAATATTTTAGAAATGGAGAGGTCGGCGCATAAAATTACCACATATAAATATATATATATATATGCCTCTTTGGATTGGTGTTTTTGCGTCGGGGACTCGGGTGGGGTGGTTTTGGCGGAAGGGAATCGGTGGAGGGGAGAGTGACAGTGTACGGCGGATATGAAGTGCCGGTGGGCCCCAACAGAGCCGACCAATTGGTGGAGTTATGCGCATGGGATTCCCTGAACGTGGTGCCCGCCTCATGTATGTTAGTGGACTTGGACTAGGTTCATTGACGCCGGGTCAAAAAGCAGGTCCACCTACGTATTGGCCCATCACTATGTATTCTTCATCACCAATGGCACGACTATACACAACACATGCAACACGACTCTACAAGAAACAAAGCACTTCACTTCCACGTGGCTTCCACTATAAGATTGACACAATTTATAATTTTTAAAACCAAATTTACGATATCATTTATTTAGTAATCGAAAGTTATCAAATTCATCTTAAATTTTTGCCATTAAAAGTTCTCAATATTTGGACCACTAGAAGACTCGACCAACAATATGAGAAAATATATGAAATTTGAAACATGAAAAATCTCAAATATCACTAGAAAATGTTTATTTAAGCACGGGAAATGACGGAGAAGTGATTCTAAAGTATTCTAGACCTACCTCCCTTAGCTCTAAACAGTTTTTTTTTTTTAATCTGGCAAATTGTTAAGCCAAATATATAAATAAAAACACTGGATATCAGAGCTCAACAATGATGCTTACGAGGGCCATCAGAACTTGTGCATTTGGTAGAGAACTCCTAGTTATCTTATCTTAAAACAACAAAATTCTAATAAATCACAGTAATTGGTTCTACCGCAAACCTTGGCATATCAGATAAATCTCTTCGAGCACGATCTCGTCGGCCTTCGCCTCAACATGATACATTCTTGAAACTTCAATTGCAAGTTTACCAAATCCTGCAGCCATTCCAATAAGAAGAAACCCAATACATTATAGCTACAGTTCATGTACAGAAACTGAAAACAGGGGGATTGGATCATCTGCTTTTGTCTTCAGGGCTCTTTTTTTTCATTTTTTTCCGCTCATTTTGAAACAAGGTATTTTCTTCAATGGATTGAAAATAACCCTAGGCACTCCCTTGTGTTGAATATGGGCATCAAAGATTTTCTGCTAGGGGCATTTAATTCACAAGAAATGATTTTGGTCCAAAGTTACAAAACAAATAAAGCAGAAAAGTGGACACTTTGGCAAAATAATCATAGAAGAAATCAAAATGTGCTCCTTAGAAGGCGAATAATAATGACCTTGCACATCCTCGTTCTCTAGAAACTTGAATCACAAGGTTTCCCCCGCGTCGGAGAACACCACCTCTCGTCTGAATAGGATCCGTGATACTTAGAAACTTCTCTACACAGTGTTATCTGATAAATTGGGAGTATTTAGTTTTCGACAGCCAATGAGATTGCTACGCATCCCTAATTCACACGATAAAGCAACATCTTTTGTTGTGATTCCTGAAACTGCAGGACACTATCTGATAGTATCACAGAGAGAGCCCCTTTCCTGGAAGAGAAAAGGATTCATTGTAAATCAGAGGCAGCAACTTGGTCTCGTTAGGCCTTCGATCATAGTATGCCGTTTGAGTAAATAAGAACTTAGTGTTTTGGAGTCCAAGAAGAAAGCAGAGTAGATGTATGCTAATAGTCTTCTACTAAGTGTTAAGTTGAAGCTCGACTCTCCTATTGTTGAGGTCTCAAGCATGCTTTCTATGATAAACTACAGTATGGTGATAAAAGAAACTACACCGCAAATTAATGCAAAATCAGATAGTATACGAGGAAAGACAGCATTTTTCTTCCGACCAAAACAAATGAATGTAAAAGATATAAGCTTGCAAATAACATCTTTGGTTGATGATCAGTTCTGGTTCTTCACCAATAAATAAATTAAATGTACTCTACGAACCATCTAAAATTCCTATATGACGATCGATACAGGAAAATTGACACAACATTTAACAAATTGCCTGTTGGATGCATGAAAAACTGGCTAAGTGCTAATGTGCAACAATGCGTGTATAAACAAAATTCACAAATAAACCCGAAAAAATTCCACAATAAAGAGACATAATCCAAAGAATAGGCCTCCGAAGATCATACCTGAGGAGACAACGCCTCTGCTTGCCCTTCAGTAGACTCATCACATCGGCACACCACAGTTCTCACTCTCGAGTCGGCAGTGACAGCAAAACCTTCACCCTCGGCTCTGCAACAACAAAGAATCAAATCAAAAACAACCAAATCATTATGAAACGCAATTTGCTATTCTCTTTCATCGAATTTAGTATCATATATATTCACACTGACCTTCAACTATCAACACCCACACAACCGACCCGCTCTTCGACTAGGACCCAAGTTTTGCACGCCACCTATATGATAACATAGCTAAACAATCTCACCTTTTTGTTCCGACATAACGTGAAATTGCAAACCCTACTCCAAGGTTATGTGATATTACACCTTAAAATCAGATATTAAATGGATAGGAGGTACCTGAAGCCAAGCTCCAGGACGCAACCGAGGTCGAGAACGGAGGACGACCTGGCGTGTTATCAACTTGAACTGCTTCTGATCTGTAGAAGCTGCGAGAGAAGGCGACGATTTCATGTCTATAAAAAGAGGAAAACCAAATCTAGAGAGAGAGAGAGAGAGAAGAGAGAGAGAGAGAGAGAGAACCTTGAAGGCGGAGCGGCGACGTAGCCGAGACGCGGGCCTCTCGGTTAGAAGAAGTCCGGCGATCTGCGCCGCTCATCGCCGCCGCCGCGCCGCCGCCGAGGAGGAGGGGACTCGAAGAGGTGTCATCCGAGCTAGGGTTTTACGACGAGGGAGGAAGTGTGTTCCGGAAACTTATAGTCAAAAAAGCCTGCAACCTATCGCTTAGCGTCGCCGACACTCAGCTACTCTGTTACTCAATACAATAAGTCGCAAAAGTTTCCTCCTCGCTGCGAATTACTAGGTGGAGTATGGAAACTAGTCAAATGGTTGGAAATGGTTAACGAAAGTCGCGGCGGTTGTTTTCGTTCGATATCTAAACTTTTTGAACTAAAGTCGGCAAAATGACTTGCTGAAGTCGACTACTGACACGTGTCCTTCTCTCTCCTCCTCCGCGCCATGGCTGCATCTCGTCGTCCACTCCCCACTCCCGCGCGACCTTCTGGAGAATCTCCATCCTCTTCTTCTTTCCACCACACGCGCGAAGAAGAAGAAGCGTGCAAGTTTCGTAGAGAGCTCCCTCTTCGTACGGCCATGGCGGATGCCCTCGTAGTACGGTCCTCGTCACCGGCGCCGGTGCCGCGCACAGGTCCTCTCTCTCTTTCTCTCTCTCTCGTCTCGATTCTCGAAATCACGCTCCGATCTACCTCTAGGTCAGATAGCGTACCGGAAACTGAAAGAGAGATCGCGATCGTTTCGTGGCGAGAGGCCTCGTGCGCACCGAAGAGAGCAAGGAGAAGATCGGAAGGGCGGACGACGTTTACGTGGCCGATATTAGGGATGCGGATCGTATAAACCCCCGCTGTGCAAGGAATCGATGCCCTAATAATCCTCACGAGCGCCGTCCCCAAAATGAAGCCGACTTCGACCCGCTACAAAGGTGGGAGGCCCGAGTTCTACTACGAAAAATGGATCATACCTGAGCAGGTGGATTCAACTGTTGAATATTTCATGGATTCGATTAAATTTTTTCCTAGATGTTCCTGTGATGTGCTAATTTTACGGGTGTTTTTTATGTTAGGTATTTGATTGATTGGGCAGAAGAATCAGAATTGATGCTGGTTCGGTTTTTTAATTTTATTTTTTGCTTCAATTTGTGCGTCGCTTTTGATCCAATAACGTTGATTAACTTGTGTTTAAGCAGTTACCTCTCTGTTACAGCCAAGAATGCAGGGGGAAGCATATAGTTTTTGGTTGGATCGATGGGAGAACAAACCCTAACCATCCATTGAATAGCTCTTGGAATGGCAATATATTGGTGTAGCTTCTATTCACATTCCTTTTCCTCTCTATCTTTATATGGTTGATTACATGATGTAGGCTATTCCAATTTGCTTTCAACTTCCTCTTGAATTTTTCGGATTGTGAAACTCTTTTTTCCTGTAATTTCCACTTAACTAGAGGCATAAAAGAATGGCATTGGCTGCGCTAATTAAATGAATATTCTCTTATGGTAGTTTTATTTTTCAAGTAAGTCAGAGAATCTTTAATCAACAAATGGGCATAAAATAAATCTCTTAAAAGGGCAAATTCTTGTATGATGATGCATCTCTTTTCTTGCAGGTATGGAAGGAAAGGCGGAACAGTACTTAGCAGACTCAGGAATACCTTTATACAATTAATTAGGTACAACTGGTTAATTTTTTTTCTTTTTTTGTGCGATATATTATCTAATAGTTAGCGTCTTCCAAGTTATGTCAACAACTATGGTTGTGTTTCCGTAACGGCTCAGACACCTAGTAATTAATAATTTGTTGGGCAAAACAATCTACCCAAAATGCTTAAACTCAGTTTATTAATTTTAGAGTCTTCGGTTCTTATATAGGGGTGTCACAGTTTCAGTCTGAAGTATACTTCAAAATCCTCAGCATGAATGATACTTTACTACACTGAAATTCAGTAGTTTTCACTACTCAGACCTTCAAAATCCTTGACATGAATGATACTTTGCTGCGCTGAAATTCAGTAGTTTTCACTTACCACGCCATGCTTTGTCAAACTCTCTAGTGAACTACTGCACACTGTCAACATATGCCAAATTTTTAGACAGAATTGGAATATTAGTTTTTTTAGCTGCTATTTAATTCCAGTTTTGGACTTTGCATGAAGATGCTGCACTATAGGCCTTCCATAATCCCCATTGTGTATTTAGTTTTTAGAAATTTGGTCACGTTAGGGGAACCTTAAAAATGCTAACTTGCAATGTATCTGGGATGTCCATGAACCTTCTTTTTTTCATCAGAAAAATCTGGTTTCTCTTTTAAACTAATGCTTATCAAGTGATCAAGTGTTTTTTTTATTTGCTCTTTGTTTAGGCCTGGGGGCTTACTGACAAGAGCGGGGGCGTGAGGGAGTTATTTTGTAGGGAAGGATGCGAATTCCTTCAGACGACACAAGAGCAATCGCCAATGAGCTGATGTTGCAGAAGTCTGTGTTCAGGTCTGTTAGTCTTCGATTATATTAGTTTTGAATTGGTTATAGATTCTTTAACAAAAATCTGTTTGTATCAAGTAGAAGCTTGTAAAGTAGTAGCAAGTTTCTTGCTAACATCGAAATCTTGTTGTAACAAAAGCAAAGCACTCGAATCGATCTATCTGCTTCGGGGCCTGCAATCACTTCTGACTGTGCGCCCTGCAGTGCAAAGTTCTGGACAGTTCACTTATGCCATAGTTGGACTGCTTGTCGGCCTAGATCTGTTTCACATATAGCATGGCTCAGACAGCAGACATGTTCTAATTGTGTACAGGCCTGAATATTAGCGTCTTGTCTTGTTTTGACTTTGATTGTAGACAGCCCCGCAATTTGTACGGAAGCAAGTTCAAGGCATTCGACCTGCGCAAAAGCCCGGAGGTTTTGGTACAGCTGACAAGGACTTCAAGGCGCTCTTCTCCAGATCACACTCGATTCCTGATTTAGGCCCTTTAATTATGCGTACATCGGTTACTCAATTGCATAAAGTTTGTCATTACTGTAGTTTTAATCTGATGAACGCCAGCCAGATTACTTACCTACTAATATGGAGAGGGATTAAAAGTGATTATTGAATGCTAACCATACCTAATATTTCAATTGCCTATGGTTGTTTATGGTCGTTTTATAGCTAGTGTGTTTCATTGCCTATGTTCTTTGAGAAGCAGCGGTTAGTATTGTAGGGCAATGAAAGATCCGTTGCTTCTGTGAAGCTGAAATGAACTTTGGAGTCAGCAAATAACTGTTTTTATTTTGGACTTCACTGGGAAGTTCGTTGAAGTAATTTACATGAGAAAGTTGTTTCTTCGAACATCTCGCGTTCGAATAGTGTTTTCGAGAACTCTCTCTGGACAGGAACGAAGTGCTTAATACGAAGATTTCAAAGAAGAACACATTTTTTCATTAGTCTGTTTCACTTAAGTGTTCCACTGGCAAACGAGAAAAAAACTTTAAATATTATATATCAGCATCTTAAATTTTTCTTTCTGGTGTGTTTTCGCAATCAGGCAGATAGTGCCATGCTGGTTAGTTCCACATCTCAACGCCATAGAGGCGCTGTCCCATTACGAGGTAATCAAAGCATTGCTAAAAGCTTAAACCTAGGTTATAAGCCACACGTCCTTTCCTCTCGCTAAGCCTTGTATTATATCACCGAATTACTTTGGGCCCTGTGCAAAAACTGACAAAGAATTTTCGTTTCTGTATGACCCAAATTTTATTCCTAAAAAACCAAAATAAAAAGGAAAAACCAAAAAGGAAAATTCTATTAATTACCAACTCTCTACCATTGTGGTTAAATCAGATAAAGTCCAATTTCTTATCCTATATTATATACCAATATTGCATAGGTGTTCAAAAGCAAATGATAAACAAGAGAAATTCAACCATGTAAAACAACGAAGGCCAGCTAACATCAATGGAGATGATCACGGTTATCTGCAACAGAAATTCTTCAGATGAGTGTAAATAAAACAAAAAGCGCAATATTACAGCAGTTAATATAGGCGAAATATTAGGGACCGATTATGGTTCCATGTAGAGAGGGCATTGACATGCCGCCGCTTCAACCAAGGCAGGCAACCAATTTACTACCCTCATCGACGGAACAAAGTCCTTGTGGTAGATGCAGCTTCGCACCCATGTTCGCTCACCCCCTTCTCACTAAACTCAGCGTTCAAGAAAACTGCCTAAAAACCGCCCTAATTGTTTCTTCGAGGTCCTACTTCCTATAAGTTTCGCGCCTCTCCACCCTTGTTAGTCCCTTCGCAAGAAGATTACTTGATGCCTCCTGCCCATAGATCAGACTCTCGATAAGCATCCTGTGTGGGTCTCTCGTGGATGTAGCTTCGATGCATATCAAATATTGTATGAATAGAAAAGTGCTTCCGCGGAAGCGTGTAGGAAGAAGCGCGCTATGCGTCCCATTCACAACGCCCGTAATGAATACATCTGGATTTCATTTCCTGATCGTGCGTAGGACCTATCTCTTGGCTATCAGGCTACTACTGACTCATCCATTAGATCCTAAAAACGGTAGAGCAGTAAACGACAAAGAAGGTGTCGTCCTTCTCAATACAACATCCTTCAACCCTTAAGTCCTTCCTGCCAGTTGCTGCAATGGCATGAACTCAAAGGAACGTTGAATCTCCGTGCATAATCAGTCTAACCGTCCGTCCTGTGTCCTCTATCCGCTCAGTCGGCGCGAAAACCTGTTGTGGGGGGCAAATCAATACGCTGTTATCCGTATCCTTCGGAGGACCCGCCTGGTCGATCCTCGAGAGCTCTTCCTGAATCAAGCAATCGGCCCATTGGAACCCGTAGAAATATGCCATAGTCTATCAAATATGGAACTCACTCTTGCATCGCTTTAGAAGCCTCAAGAATTGTATGATTCGAAGAAACTAGAAGCCGCTCTTAAAAAGGGCATGCCCCATGAAAGGAGCTGTAGCCTTCAGCATATCGACACAAGGAATTTGTTTCATTGCAAGGAACCGTCACATCACATCGCATGTCCGGCAGAGGCGCGCCTCGAGCCCGGCGAAAAGCAGTGGAGCCACACCTCTGGTTTGCATCTCCACGGGGCCGACGAAACTGTGTGTCTAATTGCTTCAACAGTCGTCAGTTCACGCTCTGACGGTCATCAGCAGCACGGCTGAGCGCAGTGAATTAAAGTTGAAATAAAGAAGCATCACCATCCCCTTCGGTTGCTTACTCCGCCGGCCTCTTCGTATACCACATTCGCCTAGAATGAATGAACTCCGTGACATCTTCTCATCTCATTGTGCGCACTAAGAAAAGGGCAAGTCTCCACTATTAATAGTAACGACTCCTCATAACACAATCTGATGAAAGACCTTCCAAGCGTCTACGGCCGTTGTGCTTATTTGCTCTTTCTTCCTTCAAATCAAATCATTCATGTGCGCGTTTTCTTGTGCCCCTAACGATCTCGATACTCTTCTTCTCGACATTAAACTGAATGTCTTTGCGGTCACCTTCTGAGCCTCAAAGAGAAGCCACTTGCTCAAAATCAATCACCGGACTTAAATCACAGGAGGAAACTCCACTGGGCTGGTTCGTTGAAAATAAGATCTTCCATTCCTCTGACATACCCCCAGAGTTGTTCGCGGACTAGAAATAAATGGGAGGAATTGATCCGATATAAAGATGGCAAACTTCTTGTTCAAAATGCTCAATTGAATCACAGGGGGATCGTATTCTCTAAAATCTCCACAAATTAATCATGCACTAACCACACTACCACTAACGAGTAGCTACTACGTATGGGTTGTCGATTTTCCGGGAAAGTGCGTTTTTCCTCACTGAGGATCTAAGGAATGGCTTCCCGTCCGCAGCAGCAGAAGGGCCGGTAGCTCGGGGTACCGCTCAAATTTCTGTCCTGCAACAGTCCTCCTCCATTAAACAATGGTTAATGTAGCTAAGGCTCTCATCCGGAACTCTCGGAGCCCATCAACTGTCTCCAGGG